>NW_007732144.1:73168-113567 GCF_000696425.1 Galeopterus variegatus
AGTGTTGCGCCCACACCGCTCTCAGCCAGTGAGTGGGAACTGGTCTCCACATGGGATCCGAACCCTCAGCGGGAGCGCCGCCGCACTCCCAAGCGGTGCACTCTCCAGTGCGCCACCAGGCCGGCCCAGAGAGCAGAATATTCTAAAGACCTCTTTGAGGGTCTGCCCAGGGCCCCCTCTCAGTTGTGCATTATCTGCATGAGACTTCCTGGGTTCATGCAGAAGAGTTTGCAGGAGGGGCTTGGGGCCTTGGTCCTGTCCTAGGCTTCATATCACCTCTTCACAAACCTGTTTGGAGCCAGCCTTTGAGAACAGGTTAAATGACTCCAACGTTCACAAGCATAGGGACTACTAGAGGTCCCCTCCATACCCTGATTACATGTGGTTCTCAAGAGTTTGTCTTCTCTGACTTTCCACCTGTTGCTGCAACACTTTGGCAAGTGGGCTTCCTATCTGCATTTGTTCTTTTTATTTTTATATTTTAATTTTTTCATAAGAAGCTTCCCAAGACTGAGAATTCACAAGTAACTTATTTTTTGAGGGGAGTGAGGTGGGGGGAAGTAAGATCTGGAATGTTTCATGAATTTACACGCATTCACCTGCTGGGCCATGCTAATCTTGTAGCATTCAATTTCAGGATGTGAACTGCTGAAGCAAGCACACCTCACTACTTTTCGAAGCAGAAAATTTCATTTTAGAAAATTCTAAATGTTACACACTTTTCTCATATGTAAAACAAGACTATTTCTATAAAAGTTCTACCCTTTGGGTCTGCCTTCTGCCTCCTGGGGTCACACCAAAAGTTAATCCCTCTTCCATACCAGTTAGCATAAAACTCTTACTTAGAGATCTATTCTTACAGCATTGGCTCATTTCGTAAGTATTTATTAATTGCCTACTATGTTTCAGGCACTGTTGTAAGTGCTGGGGATATAGCAGTGACCAAGACAAAGTCCCTGCCTTCAAGGAACTAGAATTTTAGTGGTTGAATGAGATAATGCAGAAAAAATTAAGGTGGCAAGTTCATGTATAAGATAATGTCAGGTGATGATAGGTATAAGAAGAGAAATAATACAAGGGGCTACTATCTTAGATGGGAAGTGCTAATTGATATAGAGCTGTGGATACAGCTAGCATAGAATCTTGAATCTATTAAAGATTTCATTGTAAATTCCATGTAAAACAAAACAAAACTGTGCTTAATCTTTGAGTCACAGACACTTGGACATGATCTCTATTCTTCCTGATTTCAGAGCATGACATGGCATCAGGAGATGGCAATGCTGTGAGAGAAGAAATTGTGAAAGAGAACGCTGCCCGGTCTCCTGTAATGAAATGGTTAAATCCACGCTGATCCTGGAGGGATTTCCAAGAGAAGGCTTTATGATTGTCCAACACGCAACCAACGTTTTAGGAATTGTCTAGATTATAGCATGTGGACATGTAATTTTTGGAGACCAAATGTGATTCAGGGTGTATCCAGAAAAAAAAAAGTAGTAGGCTACTTACAATCTGTAAAATGCATATGACTGAACTTTTTAGATATTTGTCAAATATTTGAATGCATATAGATTTGTTAAATGTGTGTGTATGGTAACACTGAAGAACTAAAAATGCAATGTAGATAATCTTACATGGAGGCAGGTCAGCCAAAGAGAAAGTGAGTCAAAGCTGAAGACCCCAGAAAGTCCACGTTTTTCGACTTGGATGTACATTAATGTTGGGATACAAGATGGAGGAAGAGTTAGGAGCAAGAGAAGGTGAGGGTGGAGTTGGGAAGTATAATATTTAGCTCTTCCGAAAGTCCACGTTTTTCGACTTGGATGTACATTAATGTTGGGATACAAGATGGAGGAAGAGTGAGGAGCAAGAGAAGGTGAGGGTGGAGTTGGGAAGTATAATATTTAGCTCTTCCTTGTGGTAGCTTCAATAGAATTTAATTGTGCCTTTTTTTACTTTGGAAAAAGTCAAAACAAAACAATCAGAAAACCCCTGAAGGAAGTGGGAAGTTCGAACCTTGTGGGAGTTTAAGTAACAGCTTGAATTGAAGTCATTTTCAGAGGGCTGCTAGTGTAGTTCCTAGGTTACCTGTAGGATGGTTCTGGGGCAGAGGGCAAACATACACTTCCATAAATGGTTTTAAAGAATGCCCCCTCAGAGACAGAGCTAGGAAGTATTTTGCCCACTGGTGTGTTTGTGTGTACGTACGTGTGTGTATGTGTGTGAAGGTAAATATTTATATATTTTTGTAGACAAATATGTTAGTGCAAGTCATTTTCCATACCCATATTTATCACCCCCTTGAGGAAATGAACCTAATATTGTTTGTTTAAAATGGTTAGAATCAAGGTATGACTCTATAAACTTTTAAAGCATCCAAGGCATGGTAAATTTATTATTGATAATTATAGTAATATTAACAGTAATAAGCATAAGAGAATCCTAGAACAATGTAGTCACTCTGGATTTATAAAATGTCAAAAAATGAGCAACAGAGGGACTTTACTTAAAAGTAAATACTGTGACTTAGATGAACTTTAAATTTAAAGTAGAAAATAACTTTTCAGGAGGTTTGAAAAAGAAGAGTAAATTTTCAGCAGAAACACACCAACTTCAAAATATAGTTTATTTTCATTTTTTAAAAAACCTTGGTTGCTAAGTGGAATTAGGGGTACACTTGGGAAGATTTTAGCACAGACGGGACTGTTGTACTAGATGTTGTTAGGAAATATTTGTAGAAGTATTTTATTTGGAGTAAAGACCTTATTTAAAAATTATTTCACTATTTACCTATATTTTATTCTTGAAGTTTGCCAACAGAGTTGCAAATGGGTGTGGGACAGTCTTTGAATGTAAAGTGAGTAAGCTGTTAGGCTTTGTTTTAAAAGGACAAGTTTATTATTGTTCAATTAAAAAAACCCAGAAAGACACAGCTGCTCCTTGTCGATTCATGATTTCATTAAATCATTAAAAGTTATTTTAAGTATTCCTTCAATGAATAAGAACTCTTTTATGCATATGAAAAACAGGCTCTTCAACTGAATTTCTGCTACACATAAGCCTCTTCTGTCAAAACAGGAAGCCAGAACATTTATTTCTTTGCCTCACATTTTTGGTCTACTTGTTCTTTAGAACTTCCAGAAGGTAGGTCCTTATGTATTAACTCTTTCTATGGAGGCAAACAATGATGAAAGATAAACACTTCTGTTGGTGCCCTAATTCAGCTGTAGAGCTAAGGCTCGAAATACCAGTTTCTTGGTCACTATATAGATGGTTCTTTCACACAGTATCGAGATACTAAACTTAGAGCATATTTTGTTCTTTGTTTTGTTTTCTCTTCCTGGATGTTAACTTCTTTGATGGTAGAAACTTTGCCATTAAACAGCTACTAAGTCCTACTGTGCACTGTTCTAAGTTTTGTGAGGAAACCCCAAATAATTCCGTTTCAATCAGTTGCTAGCTGATTGACTGAAGGTTATAGAACTAAAAATGTCAACCCATTTTCACTTTCATGAGTTTAGGTATCTCATTCATGTTCCCACTCATAATTAATTCTGTATTTTATTTTCATATATTTCCTAATATTTTTGAAAGTGCACCTTAGAAAATGTAGCCAAAGACAAACTTTTCAGTGCCTATAAAAGAACAGACTAACCTACAGCTTTGAAGCTTAAGAGTATCATATCCAAAGATGGCATATGTTCACTCAGCCTTATGGGCAAATTATGCAAATTATTTCAAGCAATTGGTAAAATGCTTAAATTATGTCTGAGTAAAAAAAAAAATCTGGTTTGCCTGAATTAATATTTTTCATAAAAGATGATAGAAACAGGTTATGAATGAGATAAAATGTTATAAGAATGCAAGATATTCATATTCTTATTAAATAAAAACAGAAGGCATTGAAAATCTTTACTTTCGCCTGTGTGCATGTTCTTAGGGAGTTAGGTTACTTAACGATCTTTTGTCTTGGCTTGAAGCCTGGAACACAGTCCAAATGGTCCTTCAGGGTAGGGTGGACAGTGGAACAAGAGCTAGACTTGGGCTAGACTAGTTAGGTTACTTAACGATCTTTTGTCTTGGCTTGAAGCCTGGAACACAGTCCAAATGGTCCTTCGGGGTAGGGTGGACAGTGGAACAAGAGCTAGACTTGGGCTAGACTAGCGTCTGTTCCTGGCTCCACAGTGACCACCTGTGTGACCATGGGCAATAAAATTAAACAAAGCTCTGAGTTGCAGGCATCTTCTCTAGCTGCCCAGCTTCATGTTACTGAAGGCTTTTCATGTTCTTTACCCCAAAAGTTACTACTTATCTATCTCAAATTGCTCAGTAGTCTTCTGACTCGATTTTTAATAGCAGTATGAATAGCTATTAATAGCTTAATAGCAGTTCTTTGAGTATGTAATTTTAAACTACATATATACTGTAATGATATAAAATGATATTATTAATGATATAAAACATACACTCAAACTAGATATTTTTAAAAGGATTAGATAAAAATATAAATAGAAGTTCTGAGATTTTCTTTTTGCATCCCAATGGACATTCTGGTCCATTTGCTTCTCTAGTGAAACAAAAGAAATGCCATAAGCCAGTGGTCTCTGATGAGGCCCAACCTCATTTGATATTGGAGAGAAACTAAACTGACACACAATAACTGTTTCTGGAATGAACAGATGAAAGGATGAGTGGATGGATGGATGGGCAGATGGAAAAATGGAGGACCGGAGGGATGGTTGGGTGGAAAGATAAATGAATGAACGAATGAATGAATTAATGAAGCAGATAACAGGCCTGCTGTCTCCACCAGAGTGGCAGCTGCTCAAGAAGCAGAGAGCTTTCCTTCCCTTTCTTTTGCCAGCTCTCCTGTCTCCCTGAGAGCTCTGTATCCTGTTGGGATGTGAGGTGATTGAAAAACTTGGGGCCTACAGTAGAGTAAGCAAATCTGACAAATAGGGTTGTTCAGGGCAACAGAGAGAGGGAGTACTGGGAACATCATTAGTGGTAGTAAAAAGGGTCAAATAATTCCCACAGTAGCCAGACTAGGTTGTCACTTCTTATGAGAAGTAATTTGGGAGGATTGCTGTTTCCATCCTGTATTTTATTCCTTTCCTTTACCTTGATCTCCCTAGGAGTAAAGTATCCATAGATTAATTCCACATTACACAGATTCTAGAGGGGGAATTATTTCTGATTTTCCGTCACTTATTATAGCCATTAAACTAAGGGCTGGCTTTAAAAAGGAACTATGATACAGAGCAGTGGTTCTCAAACTTAAGCATGCTTTAGGATCACCTGTAGGTATTGCTAAAAAAATTGCTGATTCAGTAGGTTTGAGGTGGGCCCCCCAATTTTCCAGTCTAACATGCTCCTGGGTTATGCAGATGCTGCTAGTCCAGAGACCATACTTTAAGAATCACCAGCCTGGGGAAATCTAGATTTGCCAAGAAGGGAGATAAACTAAGGACTGATCAAAACCAATCATCATTGGCCCTATGAAAGAATGCACTGCAATATTTCCTAACCAGTTGGTACATTTAACTTTTTGTTTGAAGATTCTTAACTATTTAAGCAGCTGAGAGACTTGAGAAGTGTCAGAGAAACCTTAAGCTAAACTGTGAGGCCTTTGCAGGGATAAGTAGAAGACCATAAAAGGAGAATGAAGGTGGAAAATCCAGAGATCTAGGAAGTAATCAAGTAATGTTTTCTCACAGAGAGAAAGACATTCAAGAAGAGTGACCAATGGTGTCACGTCATGAAGAGACAAAGCAGAACTGAGGAGTCCTTAGGTGGTCTCTGGTGACCACAGTAGAACATTGTACATGGAGAGGTTGGGGTGAGAGCCAGATTGAAGGGTGTGAAAACTGCTTGGTAGGTGAGCACTTTTCAGCATGAAAACAAATTAGTGGTTTCTACATAATGGTGATGTAAGAACATAATCCTGTACTTCAGTAGTTTTGAGATATGCATTTTCATCTTGGCACTTGGTTAGTTAAGGAAACAGAATTTCAAACCAAGTAAATGTAGAGAATTGTAGTTTTCTAGTAAATTCTAGAAAGGCTACGAAGCACATTTGTATACATTGCAACTCTCTTCTGGAGCAAATCTTTGGTCCAACAGAAGCAAAGCCCATGAATCCTTAAGAAGTTTAGGTAGAAGTCTCTGGACCAAAGTACACATTTTAAATTACAATATACCTTTCACACCTATGCTCAGAAATGTTATCTGCTTCGGCAGGTGGCCCAGGCCACCAGGGTTTTTAAAGTATTTCCTGACACCTGTGAAGTTGGTAAATATTTCCTGTTTTTGTTGTGTCTAGAGAAAACAGGAATTAACAACTTGGAAGTGATTATTAACACATGTCGTGAATGACCTCTACATAGGCAGTTCCCAGTATGAGGTTTCCATTTCTTAAAATCTATCATAACATACTTCTCCTATGGGAGAAAAGTAATTGTCATAATAGTCAGACAGCTGATTGAGTGGTGGAAGATAAACCTTATTCCCAGGAGGAATGGTACTTAAAGTGTAGTCGTGGGATGTGTGAAATTAAATATAAATCCAATTCTCAGTCTTCCAAAATAAGCAAAACTGATTAAGAGAGCAATGAATACCCTATCAATGACTCTGAGCTAACTATACATAGTTTGCCTCCTTTAAAAGAATTTTTGGCCACCTTACAGCACTGTGGAAGGACATGGACCCTACAGTTTTTGAGTCAGAGGGATCCAGGACAAACCCGCTGTGCCACTCCATTGCTATTGACCTTGGGTGTCCATGATGCCCCTCAGTGTCCTCTGTGCAAAGTGTGGGTAATGGCTGATGTGCAAAGTTGTAAGAATCTTTGCACATGTTCTGTGTATGTCATTGGAGCCTATCACCATGTCTGTCATATACTAAGCTTTCCAGTAGATGGAGGATAATTAAAGTATTATTATAAAAGCCAGCCTCCTATTTTTGGATTTGAAGTGTCCATTAATTGCTGCAAGACTGAAATATTTTAAATATTTGATGTTCTATTCAAGATGAATAAAGAGATTGAAGAAAAACAACTGACAACAAATCTGAAGATATCCATAAAAGATAGCAATGAGTGAAATTCAATTAATATCACTTGAAACTCTCACGATTCTACAAAAGAAATGACTATTTTTAAAGAACAAATAATAGTGTTCTATTTAAATCTCCAAACAATTATTAGCATGCTCCTGGAAAAAAAAAAGAAAAAGGAGTACAATGCTTCAGGAGAATGCAAGGGAACCCTACAGATGTGGCACACTTCCCTGTGCGTTATTTTTAGTCTTCTATTCCTGCCTTTTATTTTGGGACTTGGCCCGCTTCCTTTGTAGCTTCCCCTTAACTTGTTCATACCTTTCTTATATAATGCATTTTAAGCTGCCCCCCTTTTACGCACCTCTCAAAGGAAACTCAAGGAATGTTGGCCAGTTCAGGAACTCCAGCTAGTCTTGGCACCAGCAAAGTTCTTGGTTTGAAAACAACCTAGGATATCCAGGATCGTAGCCGACTTTCTAGTTATTTAATGCATCAGAGCTATTGATGGATCTGAGACTAGAGATAGGTAGACTTGGAATGCCATTTTCATAAAATTGTTTCATGGCTTATAGAAACTGGAGAAATTTGAAAACAGGCTTTGTTTTCAATAGGTTTACACAAGAGCAATATCCAGTTCTAAAAACAGGAAAATCCAGTAAGTCTAGTTTAGGGCTATTTAATTTTTTTTATCTGGGAGCAGTCAGGCAGTCTTGCTGGAGGAGCATTCATTCAGCGTACTGTCAATGGAAGCAGAGTAAGGAGATGAAGTTATGTTCCCTGTCTTTAAGAGCCTTATAGAGAAACTGGAGATGGGACAGACACAATCGAAACACACAGGTACACAGTTCAATCATGTATGGTAGTTTGTGGTTCTTTGCTTGCAAGTAAAACAAAAAGAGTGAAAAAACTGACTGACCAACTTCAATGAAAACATAATTTATTGGTAGGATTTTGGATGCATTACAAAATGGGAAAGAAAAAACACTGTTGCATCAACTGGCTTGGAAAATGCAGGGCCGCTTGGGAGGTGCAGGCACAGAGCTGAAAGACATTCTTGCTGGAGTGCTGCTGCTGGGATAAAGAGCTACAATCATTTTGTTCGTATTCTGGTGCTGCTCTATTGCTCCAAGCCTCCTCGAAACTCCTTGCTGGGAGTATTATTAGCCTTAGCCCTGGTGGCCCATTTTAGTGAATAGCTCAGCTGTGACAAATAATCTTCCTTTGTAGGTGGATTTCATTTTCGGATGTAGCCAGAGCCACTCAGCATCCTGTCTGGCCAATGAGAAGTTGATCAATTTGGGCTGTACTGTTTTGGTGAAAACCAAGATGTGTGAAGGGGAAGAAAAATAATTTTCTCTCTACCCACTGTAGTTCCTAGCTGGCACTCCCTGTAGCAAGAGACAGGTTAACGAGAGAAAAATAAACAAAAGTTTAATAACATGTATACCTTGTGTATACGTGGGAGATAACCCAGAGAAATGAGTAAATCTTCAGAGGAGATCTCAAAAAGTTGTCTTAGACTTTAGGCTTAAATGTCATCATTTGCTGAAACAAGGAAAGAATGATGTGGGGAAAAGCCAGATTAAAATGAGATGGCCAGGAAAAGCACGGTAACAAGGGTAAGGTTTGTTATGCAAATTTAATTTAGTGCCTTTTTCAATGATTAAGAGTCTCTAGTGATTTCGTTGTCATTCTCTTCCTGGTACAAAGAGGGAGACACCTTGAAAATGGAGATTTCCTTCATGGATGTAAATTTCTCTTACAAAAGGGTCACTTCTCTGTTTTCCAAGCTTCTCCTGTCTCTGCTGTTTCCTAAAATAATCACCTCAAAATTATCCTTAGGTGAAAGAGGCATATCTGGGGTGGCATATTCTGACCTCCTACAGTCATATTTTGGGGCAGCATGTCCTGAATCTCATCATGTGTACATAACAATTAGAAGTAGGATTTGGGGGCCGACCCCGTGGCGCAGTCGGGAGAGTGCAGCGCTGGGGGCGCAGCGGTGCTCCCACCGTGAGTTCGGATCCTATATAGGGATGGCCGGTGCGCTCACTGGCTGAGTGCGGTGCGGGCGACACCACACCAAGGGTTGCCATCCCCGTATTGGTCACAAAGAGATAAAAAAAATAAAAAAGAAGTAGGATTTGGGCAGGAGGGAGTGCCTTGTGGGACCAAGAAACCCACTCTGTGGTCTTGTGGAGTTAGGAGGTAGGTGCCCACCCTAGGTCATTTGTGTTATCCATGCTTTTGGGAGAAGCACCAGTTGCACTCCTTATGTGTCTTTGAGGTTGGATAAAGCTCCTCAATGAATGGTTTGGAGGCATAGAAGGGACCAGCATGGTGACAAGGACTGTGCTATTGAGGGGTTGGGGAGGCTGACGCTTGTCTCATTGTCTGGCTATTGATTTAAAAAAAAAAAAAAAACTTCAATGACTTTATTTGGTGTCAAAGACAAAAACTTTTTTTTTTTTCCCTTTTTGTCTTTTTTACTGACCGGTAACGGGATCACAACCCTCGGTGTCATGCCCGTACCGGGGACCGGCAACGGGATCGCAACCCTCGGTGTTGCGCCCACACCGCGCTCAGCCAGTGAGCGGGAACCGGTCTCCACATGGGATCCGAACCCTCAGTGGGAGCGCCGCCACGCTCCCAAGTGGTGCACTCTCCAGTGCGCCACCGGGCCGGCCCAGACAAAAACATTTTTATTCACATTGTTTTAAGGCAAAATTGTCTTTTTCTTTTTTTAAAAAATTCAGTTATTTAACATCAATGACTTTGTTTTTCTCTTAAAATATATTTTTAAAAAAATCATCTTCCTTTCAACCCCATCTAAATAGCTGCAACTTATACTCAAACAGTACAGAAAAATATAATATTCTGTCCTCCTACACACCACCCGACCAGAATTCCTGGCTGGCATGACAGCTGTCCATAGGCCGAGATGATATTGACACTTCCCATCAGAGAGGCATTTGCTTTTGAGCTGTTTCTGCAGAAGTAAGATGGATTTTAGTGGAGGAGAGAGTCCACGCAAACGAGACTCCTGGGCACCCGTGGATGGTGTTGAAAGGGGCAGTGTCGTCAGGTTTGGCCTGCACTGTGCTCTGCAAACGCCATGCTTTTGTCATGGCTTGTTTGATTGCAAGGAACAGAAACCCACTCAAAGGGGCTGAAGTTGAAAAGAATATGTTAAGGATATAGAAAGCTTATAAAGTATGGCTGGCCTGACGGGGTTGGGGAGGTGACAACTCCTTTCTCTCCCTCTGTAGCCCAGTGACCTTATGACTCTTATGCCGGGTTCACTCTCCTTTCTATCAGGTGGCTTCTGCTTAACTGCACTACTACTACTGCTGCTGTTGCTGTAATGACTACAATAACAGCTGACACGTACTGAGTATTCAGTCTGTACCAGCTCTGTTCCAAGTGCCTCACCTGTATTCATTTGTTTAGTCCTCACAACAGTCCTATGAGGCAGCACTGTCTTTATACCCACTTCACAGATGAGTGCATTGAAGCACATGGAGGTAGAGTAGCTTGCCCAGAATCACAGGGACAGTGTGTGGCAGAGCTGGGTCTCAAACCCAGGCAGTCTGGCTCTGTTTTGTCTCCTTCATTACTTAGGCTTGTATGTGCTATTGCCATGATCGAGCAGTAGTTCCTTCCCCATCCCTACATAACCTTTTTGTTTCTAGACTTCCAGCACGTTGGCTCACTAAAGGATGGCCTCTGGGAATACTAGTACAAATTGTTATGAGAAAAATTCTGCTTGGGCACAGACCAACCAATTCATCTTTTGAAAAAAATTATCTATTACAGCTTACTGTATATTCAAATTCTGTTTTGGTGCAAGGTAACAGAAACCCAGTATTAAAACCATTTAGATAAAAAAGGGAATGTATGGCTCATATAACTGAAGTGGGTCTAGCTGGCTTCAGGTTTGGCTGAATCCAGGGGCTTGACTTACCTTGTCAGGATTCTGTCTCACTCTGTATCACTCAGGAGCAAGTGGGTCTGGGGTCACCTACCTAACCTAGCAACTGTAGAACTTTCCCAACAGTTACAGCAGAAAAGTCCAAGGAAGTGCCCTGGTGGGACAGTCTGAGAGACCAGGCCCAGGATTGGGAGTGGGGATGGAAGACTCTTCCATGGAAAAGAAGGGTTTCCCAACAGTTACAGCAGAAAAGTCCAAGGAAGTGCCCTGGTGGGACAGTCTGAGAGACCGGGCCCAGGATTGGGAGTGGGGATGGAAGACTCTTCCATGGAAAAGAAGGGTTTTTTTTTGGTTTTCACCAAAGAAAGATGGGAAGGTGATGGAAATCAGAGCAGCAGAGACAATACCTGTTAATTCCAGAGCTCCAACTCCGTCACAGTCTGCTGTTTCTGGGTATAAGGAAGGGCATGGTTCACATGGAATAAATGAATTCAGGACGTGAAGGGCTGTATCCAGGAGGAGAAGTCTCTGATAAGAGGGTAGGGGTGGGGCCAATGTGTGAAGCATGCCTATTGCAGCTGGCTTTGGCATGTCCAAATAGGCATATTCTGAGAAGTATATTGTGGCGCCTGACCTTAGGAGAAAGAAATACTTAAGTACCAACCGACATGGGTCTGGTCTGTGTTGAACAACTAAGGATGTGACATTGGGCAAGTAACTCAATCTTTCTGGGCCTCAGTTTCCTCATCTGTAAAATGAGGGGCATGGTTAATTAACCACTAAGGACCCCTTTCAGTGCTAAAACGCTACTATTCTATCTTATGGGTCTTGAGTTATACTTTGTTCTTCTGAGCTATAGTGACCACCCATTACTCTGATTGAGAGCAGGAAGGCTGAGTCCAGGGAGGATATGGGGGACCAGGAGGAGACTCATGAGCATACTGCATAGTTGGCTTCCCACATAACACAATTTGAAGAGAACAGAACTGTCACTTGTCCTTAAATTTCTCTATCACAGTGCCTGAAATTCTAGCATTGATACATTTTAGGTTTTGGTCAGAGATCCACGTTATTTCCTACTATGCTTGTCCAGCTCTCTCTAATCAATCACACAGGCTTTAGTGCATCTTCTCTCTCACCTGTGTTCTCCTGACCTTCATCCTTTGTTGAGTTAACTCTTAGCCATTCTTCAAATTTCAATTCAACTGTTCTTTTTTTTAGGGAAACTATTTATCCTCTTGGACTTTGTTAAATCCCTCTCTGATATGCTCTCCAAGCACCATCCAGCTTCTCTGCAGGCATCTAGGAGAGCTGCAATTATTTATAAATTGGTCACACTCGAGGTCTTCTCTTGAGGCTGTAAGCATGACGAAGATAGAAACTGCATCTGTTTTTGTTCACCACTTATCTCTAGGAAGTAGCACAGAGCTTGGCATATAGTAGGGACTCAGTAAACATTTGTTACATTTTTAGCTTTAAGGTGGCTTAAAGATCAGGGAAAATTGCGTATGGGAAATACTCCCTTCTGTGGGTTTCTCTTCAACTTCACAAGTGTGGTCTATGATTGGCTAAGAGCAGTGATAGGTGAGTGAAGAAGGTTCCAGAACTCGTTCTCTTCCACTTATGTCAATAGCTAGCAGATGTAATCAGGTTTTTCTTCCTTGAGATTTACCCCCTCAATATAAACCCTTAACTCCAAGCATCTCATAAGACCCAAAGACTCCCTTAAGAGACACCATATCCAACTTTCATTTGGCAAGATCTGAAAACCAACCTGCCTCTCCTGGCAAAGGCTAACTCTACAATACCAGGGCATGCTTCTGTGTTAGCTAGTGTCCAAGGATCAGAGATAGACTGGCTGTTGCTAATAGTGGTGATGAGAGGCAGAGCAGAGACATCTTTTTATCCACTCATCTTTTCACTATGTGAGGAAGAATTGCAGCCTCCACGAATCCTTGAAACCTGGGACATGCCATCTAAAGAACAGACATGAAAGCAGAATACGGTGGTGACATTTGGGCTTGTCTCATTTCCTTTCATCCTCAGGACCTCGGAAGACATCAGGGAGACTGCAGATCTCTAAGGGGGAGAGTAGGTGGGAACGTCAGTGCAGGGAGTTGTCCTCTTACGTGGAGCAGGCCCCCTCTTTGCAGTGAGGCAGTCAGCACAAGCTTTGCGCTTATCCCCTGAAATCACACACCAACCCTTTCAGTCAAAGCACGTCTTGACCTACCTACCTACAGATTCTGGTTTCATCCTCTGGAGTTCTCACCTCTGTGTCTGAGGATTTTATAACTGAAAGGTAAGAACAATTATTTCCCCAGGCCTGGGATATGCTTGGGTAGCAAATTGTATACTAAATGTGACTTGGGAAGACTACGATCCACAAAATACTGCTTCCTCCAGACTGCTTCTTCTCATGTACCTCTTAGCACCCACTCAGGGCTCCCACTGTGGTTCCAAACATCTGGTGTCACTGCCTAGAGACTCAGCCTCTGAGACACAAGGCTTCATTGCGGCCACAGGGCTGAGTGTCATGTACATGGACCTCTCCTCTCTACTCCCATCCCAGCCACTGTCTCCGAGGTATTTCTCTGTGTCAGGCATGAGGATTGAGAGGCCAGATAGGCTTTTGCCTTTTCTTCTTCTCACCTGCTTAGTCCAGGGACCCTCTTGATTCCAATGTTAACCTAATATCTACCCCACCCAATGTCCTGCTTCAGCTCAGGCCCCATTTTTGGCCCCTGAGCTGCCACCCTTCTGAGGACCACTTTTGTTCTCTGCCTCACTCAACTCAGCCGGCAACTGGGTGAAGCCCTGCCCCTCCCTCCAGCTGCTGTAGTCAGCCTTGGCTCTTCCTTGGAATGGCTCCTCTCTTTCCTTTCCCACCAGAAAAGTGGGAAATCCCACCTCTCCCCAGAATTCCTCTTGCCCAATGGACTCACACCGTGGTTTATTTGTTTCCAGTGGGTGGTACTTCTGCTGGGGGTCTTGGTATTTATCAGCACCGAGCAAGTTTATAACAAGGTTGTTCTCTGCTTGGCATGGTACTGACATGTCTCAGAGGCAGTATGGCTCTGGGAGGGGAGGAGCATGCTAATGTGGAGAGCGCTGGCAGGCAGTGCTGGAGGGCCCCAAAGCAGAAAGGATGAAGACGGTCGTGCAGGTCTGCAGTGCAAGCCCCCACACGCTGCCCAGAGACCCCTCAAGGAATGAAGGATTTACTCGCCCACTTGTTGGGAGTGCTGCCAGCAGGCAGATGCCCTCAGCTGTCTCTTCTAGGATTGCCTCTGCTGAAGAGAGCCTTTCCGCAGGCTGCCTGCATCCAAAGACTAACCAACATGGGGGTCTAAAAGGCCACTTAGACCCCCCAACTTAGGACAGCTCTGAATGGTCTTCCCAGCTTCAGAACTCCCAGCAGGGTCCCCTAAGGTCTCTGTGGAGACTGTGTCACAGCTCAGCTGCTCCCTCTGCCCAGTCCGGTTGCTTCTCTTCCCATCCCTTTCCTTCCACAGGTGATACTACAAGTGCACTTCCTAATAAACCACCTACCTGCTAATCTCCATCTGAAAGTCAGCTTCCCAGGAAACCCAGCCTGTGACAAGCACCAGCCTTGAGGGCTGGTGGAGGTTTTGATACAGCCCACATTTGTTCACCAAGTTGTACGCCAGTGGGGCTGCAACAGTTGCCTTTTTGTGATCATTTGCCTGGAGTGGGTACATTTTGCAACTCCTCTGCCTAGAGGGGGCGCCTTTGTGCAATTCATCAGCTGGGAGGAGCCACCTCTGTAATTTATCTGCCTAGTGGGTGTTCTTTTGCAATTTGCATTAAGCCACCAGAAAGTGCCTTTTGCCAACCCAAGCTCCATATCTCCAGGGGACAGGCCTATTACTTCAGTTTGGATAAACTACAAAAAAGATAAAAATATTTCTGGGAAAAAAAATCAAGAAGGAAGTGAAATACAGTGTCTTTAATTTGAGGAAAAAAATAAACTAAAAGGAAATTCCATAGGTAGTTCATCAGAACGTGCAATTTGCATTAAGCCACCAGAAAGTGCCTTTTGCCAACCCAAGCTCCATATCTCCAGGGCACAGGCCTATTACTTCAGTTTGGATAAACTACAAAAAAGATAAAAATATTTCTGGGAAAAAAATCAAGAAGGAAGTGAAATACAGTGTCTTTAATTTGAGGAAAAAAATAAACTAAAAGGAAATTCCATAGGTAGTTCATCAGAACTTAGGTCCTTGGGTTTTTATTAATCTGAAGGAGAAAAAAGGAGAAACGGAAACCACTCTTCAGATTTAACAGCAGCTCCTGAGATGTCAGGAAAATGGCTGAGGAATCCGTTGCTCTTTGCTATTTAGGCACAATCAAAAAATATTTTTCGGTGTTGTATGGCATCTCTTGGGTATTGCAATAGCTCACCACTATACCCATGGGCTCTTGGCAAACAATAGACAGGAACCAGAGAAAAGTCACCACAATTCCATCAGGACTACTTAAATTTAATTTTAGGCCAAGTAAAAGAAACTCTAGATGGAATATTCAAAGTGTCCCAATGGTAAAAATAGAAAAGTTCCTTTGTAAAGAGGACTCAAGACAATGAGACAAATTTGAAGATTTACCTTGAATTGTTATACGTAAGTGTTACCACCCTGTACAGAATGTAAGTTCCTTAAAGACAGGAGAGGTCATTTAGTAACCTTGGTAAACCTGATTCAGCATTTCATACCTGTTTGAAGAGAAATAAGTTATGAATGAATGAATAAATGAGTCCTGCACCTACTGATCAGCCCTGGTCTTTTCACAAGATGCCTTTTCACTGATTTATTCATTCAATAAATTCACCAACTGCCTTTTGTGAACCAGATCCTGGACCTACAAAGATTAAAAAAAAAAAAAAAAAGGGCTCACAGTTCAGGAGAACAGACAATCACACAGAGAGGACAACAGGGTGGAATAAGCTCTGAAGTGAGGCATGTGCAGGTCTACCAGGGCATCAGGGAAGCTCCTCAGAGAAGGTGAGCAGAGATCTGTAGGCGTTTGACCAGGAATGATGTAGGTCAGGAAGTGTGAGGCATAGAGAACAGCAAGGGCAAAGATGTGGAGATTTGTGAGATCCTGGCCCATGCGGGGACAAGGTGAGCAGAGATCTGTAGGCGTTTGACCAGGAATGATGTAGGTCAGGAAGTGTGAGGCACAGAGAACAGCAAGGGCAAAGATGTGGAGATTTGTGAGATCCTGGCCCATGCGGGGACCTCTAAGCACGCTGTATGACTAATGGGTCTAGGGGATGGAGAAATTTAAGATGGAGCTGTGGGGGCTGAATCAAGACAGACTGTGGAAAGTCTTCGGTGCTATATTAAGGAGATTGATTTTCTTCTGCAGCAAACAGGTAGAAGCTGAGGATGAAATGGTGACAATAATAATGTCAGTAAGTACGGGAAGAAGAGGTATAAAGAGAGCAAAGTGAACAGCTATGAAGACCACTGATCTGACTTTTGTCTTAAAAAAAAAAGATTTAAGATATAATTAGAAGGTAGAATCAATAGAATCTGGTGAGGGGGAAAAGTTGAGGGAGGGTTTTTATCTTTGATTTTGGATGCTGGAAGGATGTGGGAGAAGGATATTATTTGGAATTTGGGGAGGATGTAGGTTGGGAACTGAGAATGAAATAAGATGAATTCTGTTTTAGACATAGTAAGAAGCTACAGGCCATGCAGTTGGAGATGTTTAGATACATAGGTCTGTAACTCAGTGGAGACTAGGGCTAGAAATCGGAATTTGCCATTGACCTGAAAAATTAGAGCCTGGTGCTTGATAGGTTTATTTCTCCTTGTTTTTCTGGATGAAAACGTGGACAATTTAGTTAATAGACACTCTTTTTTGTCTACCCAGCTGCCATTTCCCCATTATCACTTGCTAGTAAAATCCTAGTTTTGTTCAAGTAGCTATCCTCAAGGAAGACTACCCTACCTTCAGTTCAGGGATAAATCCTGATGAGACTACTACATCACTCGTGATAATCCTGTTTTATTTGCCAAGGATTAGTTGAGGGTGAGTAAGTTGCTTATGTCCGCCAAATGAGATACAAAGGGCGATCTGCTAGAAGTGTGAGGAATCCTAGGAAGGGCCACAAAGAAAGAAAAGCATCTCTTCGCCCTTGGATATAATCTGCCTGGGTGTCTTGGCAGCTGTCTTGCTCCCAGCCTGAGGACAAAGTCAACACACAGTGATGACTAGAGCCAAAGAGAATAGTAGAGAAAGGAAGGCAGGGCCCGCTCTGTCTCAGGGCTTGTAGTCCTCATTATAGATTAACAGATTATACTGTAATTATAGATTATAGATTAAGCCACTTGGGGTGAGATTTTCTGTTAATTGCAGCAGAGATCATCTTAATTGAATCACTGGCTTGCTTTGAATTAGGAAATGGAAACCAGTCCCCTAAAGCCTGGTCACATCTGAGTGACCACAAAAGAAAATGTCCAAACCTTTACTACTAAGAACTAAGTCCCATGGAGCAGGGAAGATTCCTGGGATTGCCTTCCTAAGGAGATTTGTCTGGGTGACAAGCCACTTTTCCTAGACAACATGAACTCTCTTTTCTGAATCACTGTGGACCTTCATCAAACTATATCTGGGTTTCACTACACAATAGCTCTATTTCAGCAGACATAAGCAAAATTCAGTTCAGTGCACAATTGTATAATGATAAATTTAATTGTATAAGTGTATAATAGTGTAACAGACCCAGAATGGCAGGTGAAAAAGAGTTCTCTTGGCTTTGCTGGGGTAGCTATAGTCCAGGAATGAAACAGTGAGGGCAATGTGTAGTAGGGACAGGAAATTCGAGCTGTCAGGCTGTTTATTATGTGATGGGATCACCTCATATCCAGAGCTGTATAAATGCAAATAACCAAATAATACCCTTACTTGTGTAGAGAATTCTACAGTCCTCCAAGCTCTTCTAAACATAATACCTTTTGGATCCTTAGACAAGGCGGTAAGGAGGGCTGGGGCAGAGATCTTTATCCCAGATTCTCCGGTGGGGAGTTAAATGGCATATCTAAAATTGCATGGCCATTTATAGTGGGTAACTTCTTTCTGGAGAAATCTATGGTTGCCAGAAGTGATCCATCTACCAGGAAGGCAGAGATTTTCAGGTGGGCCATTCTACACAATCAGTTAAAAATATCTGTGGAAATGTGGTCCTGGGCTAACAGATCCATTGAGGAACAGACAGAAATAGGACGTGTGCCAGGGTAAGGTGCCTGACATTCAGGAGTACTGAAGAGACGTGAGCTGGGGGAGCTCTGGGACTTCAGATGTGCCTGTTGCTGATACTCTTGTTTTTCTACTGCAGGCCACATTAAACTTCACTGGGTCTGGATAGAGAAGCACAAAGTCTTCTCCAGCAAATTCCAGGTTAGTGAGAAGGAGAGTGTGTAGTCAGCCATAGCAAAAAAAAGCAGTAATTCTGGGAAAGAATAAAATTCTTCATCAAAAAGGAAATTGATGCCATTGGCTTCAAATTCTACTGCTAGATTTAGAGGGTTTTTTTTTTTCCTCTTTGCAAAAATGTGAAGTAAGCAAGGTTAAAAAAAAAAGAGAAATAGGTTTGGGATCAAGTATTAGGATAAGTAAAGGCTTTTCACATTACTTTTGAGTGCCTTTTATTTTTTTCAAGTGGAATTTTGCCAAAGGCATGATTGCATCAGGAAAATTTTGGCCCAAGATCCATAGATAGACATCTTGGCATATATTTTTCCAGCTCTTCAAACCAGTCATTAACTTTACACTTACTACGTTCACCCTAGTATTTAGTCCATAAACAGTGTATCTCAAGGACAGTTTTTATTTTGCATGTGGGTGTTTGGGTTTTTTTTGAAAATAGAATATATTTATAACTTAATAGTCAAGAACCAAAATTGCTGTACAACCACATTGCCACCAACATTTCAAAAATGACTCCAGAGATAACAAAAACTATAACAGAAGAAAAACACATTAAAAATTTGAATTACAAAGTTATCTTTTACAATTTAAAGTGAATTCTCATTTTATATTTCTTTAATAGAGCTAAGATTTAAAAGAAATATGTTACTTTCTAAAAAAATGTAAATGCACTTTTCTTTTTGTTGTTAAATATCAAAGTAGTAAAAAATTCCTATCAAAATGTTTCGGTAAGTTTATATTTAAGTAATCCTTTTTGTTACAAACACATATATTGAGAAAAAAAAAGATACTGCCAGATTAAAAAACAAGATAAATATCTCCACGAACAATCCTCATGAAATGGAAGACACTTGAATGGAAGACACTTGAATGTGGTGAGCAGGGCTTAAGACACAAGCCTGCTGAGCTCTGGGTTGGAGCTAGAGGTCTGACTTCTGCAAGGATAATGGACACCAAAAGCATCTATGCAAGACAGCGTACAGGAATTAGACTTCCTTGAAGTGGAAGGAAGGCTTTTGCATATGTGAAAGGAGTATGAAACCACCGCCAGGGGCTACAGCTCAAGAAAGTTTTTGAACTAGGGAAAACAGTCTCTGTAGTCCTGTGAGCCAAGCTGCCCTTTGGCTGGTTGGCTGAATCTGCAGTCATTCCAAAAAACATCCCTGTGCAAGATTCCTGACCTGCCAAGTTCTGTGTAGGACCAGTGGTCCCTGATAGAGTCACCTACAAAACTACTAGTGGAGAAGGTTGCACAGAGGATGAAGAGAAAGAGAAAAAACAAAAGACACACACAAGAAAATCCTCCAAATTTCCATGCAGAAATATGCCTGCATGCCAGAATTCCAAAATACATGCTAAGAAATGCATCTAATAAAATCAACTATTAGAACATGAATTTGCTAAAACTTAAATTAATTTTATAGATTTTGAGAACCATAAATAGACTTACTTAAAATTTTACCCTAAAATACATAAATACACGCAAACAGGACAGAAAGAAATGTGTTAAGAACAGATGGTCATGAAGGAAAATAAGTTAGAAATCTTGGAAATTTACATATAATTATTAAATAAAATATTCAGTAGATGAGATAAACACTAAACTGAATGTAGAGATAGAATTACGACTTAGTAGATAGTTTTGAGACATTCTGCCATAATGAAACATATGGAAACAAATTAAAAAAAGCCTTATTGAGCAGTGGAGAGTCATACTTGAGGCTCTCAGCCTCTCCTTCATTTGCATTCTAGAAGAAGAGACAAGGATTGTAGAGAAGCGGTAAACAAAGAGTTAAACGCTGAATCAAAAAAAGGACATGAATTTGCAGACTGAAAACGTACCCCAAAGAGTAGAAATAAAAATAAGTAAATCCACATTTACATATATCATAGTGAAACTGCAGAACATTAGAGATAGAGAGAAAATACTTTAGTTTCCAGAGTGAAAAGACAGATGACACTCAAAAGAATAGCAATTGGTCTGGAATAGTTATTGGTCTGGCAGCATGTTTCCTACTGGCAATAATAGATGCTACTAGAAACTGGAATAATATCTTCAATGTATAGAGAAAATGACCATCAACAAGACTTTTTATACCAGGTAAACTATTAGTCAAGAATGAGAGCAAAATAATGACATTTTCAGATGTAGAAGACTATTACCATTGATAGATCCTCAGTGAAAGAGCTGTTATCGTATCTACTTCAATAAAAGAAAAAGAAAACCCAAAGAAAATGCATGGAATTAAAGACATTACTGTGAGCACAGACAAAAGTTTTTAAAAAGTTGATAAATTTGATTAAAATTGGCATAAAAATAATAATTGTATGTTTGTGTGTACATGTGTTTAAAAAAGGTAAAACTAAAATTTGACAACAATATTACAATAGGTGATAATGTTGAAAAAGTAGTTAGAGCTTGTTCAGGTTTTTTATTTGTTCGGAAAGAGAATAGAATAACTTTAGACTTAGAATAGTTCAATTAGTTTTTAAAACATGCATACTTAAGGGTAATCACAAAAAATAAAAATATAGGCAATAATTTCAACCTACTGAAAAAAATAAGGATGAATAAAGAATGAATGAATGAAAGAATGTTTCTGCCTTCTGTTGAATTTATGAGTAGAAAATTTTTAAAAAGACAGTGGGAAAATAAATTCAAACATATAAGTAATTATAATACATGTAAGGGGATTCTCTCCTCTTCCACTAAAAAATAGAGGTTTTTAGATTGTATGTCAAAAAGCCAAACTTATCTGCTTTCAAAACTCATACCCTAAAACAAAAGGATGTAAATAGATTTGAACAAAAGGAATGAAGAAACGATATCTTAGGCAACTTTGGAAAGTAATATTTGCATATGCGTAACGCTTTAGGATTATTTAAAAAATTTAACGTGAAAATGAAAGTACCTCTGTAATCCCCTCTCTCCATAGCACCAATAATAGTTTTACATATAAAATAATATGTTCTTTGGCACACAAGAAAGAAAAACCATTCACGTATACAAAAATTAAGATACAATTTATACATATTGTCTCTGAATTTTTCAGCTTTTAATGGGTTGTTACCATTGACTCAGATTTTGTAGGCTAAGTTGGCAGCAGCAGTCCTGGTTTCTGAGACCTGTCGGTGTACTGTTATGCATCCATTCATTAAGGAGAACATCTTACATATGAAATCTTAATATCAGGGAAGGCAAAATTCTTTTTTTTTTTTTTTGCATTTTATTTTAATTTTTTTTCCTTTTAATTGATAGACTTTATTTCTTTTTCTTTTTTTGGCATCATTTTATTTATTTATTTATTATTGAATCATAATTGATTATGCTTTTGAGGTTCAATGTTAACATATGTTGATCAAATCAGTATTATTAGCATATATATTATTAAAAATCGTACTTATTCTTCATGACCCTTATCCAATCTCTCCCCAGTTCCCTCTCCCTCCCCCATTCCACCTCTGATAACCCTAGATTTGTTCTCTCCTTCTGAAAGAGTAATGGGCCTGTGGCAGCAGCAGTGTGCCTGGTTATGGGAGGAGGGGTCAATCCCTGGCTCCATCTGTTTTTACGTTCTAAGTTGTTATTGTGGGGCAGTTAGGTGGGAGGGGGAGAGGGGAAGGAGGAAGTAAATAGGGCGGGAGAAGGAGGAAGCGGGAACATGGTTGAGGCCCGTGGCACACCCTCCCCCCCAATTCCTGCAGGGGAGAACAGGGAGCTTCCAGTGGTGGTCTGGTTGTTGCTGGGCTGAATGCAGATGTCAGGGGGGTGTGGCTGAAGCCCTCGGCCCTCCACTGGCCTGGTTCGGAAGACCAGGGGGCTTCCAGTGGTGTTTCAATGGTCATCACTGGGCTGGTTGTGGGTGTTGGGGGGCATCGCCAAGACCCCCTGCCCTCCCCTGTCCCTGGCTTGGGGGTCTAGGGGGCTTCTGATCCTTCTAGGTTTTATAGGTATTGTTTGGTGAAATGAGACCTTTACTAGTTAATATCAAACTTTGTCTCTGGTCTGTGGGTGTTTTATTTTTCTTTCAGTTCTATGTTGGATTATTTGCTGTTTCCACTATTTAAACTCTGCACTGGAACTAATTTGCTGTCCTTTGCTTACTTCTAAAATGGAGGAATTTCCTGTGGTGACCAGTACTTGAGCCCTGTGGTTGAGCTAAGTTGCTGCTTTGCTGCTGATTCCCTGGGGAAGGCTTTTTGTGTAGCTCAGGTTTTAATGGTTGACTTTGTAAGTACTTCTGGATCTTGTGACGTCTGGTACAACTGGGTTGTGTAGGAACTCTGGTCTGGGCCTGAGTCTTTTCAGCCAACTGCTCCCCCCGCAGTTCTATATTCCTGGCCAGTCTCTACTGACTAGTTCTGCACCAATTGGGGGGCAGATCAGCTGTCCATGTTATGCCCTGATGTTCCCCCAGTGGGCCTGTCTCCCCCACTGCTCACACTCCAAGCACTTCCCACGGGGCAGGCCATGCACCAGTCCCTTGTGATGACTCACTGGACTCTGAGTGGCTCCTTTTTTCTGTTGCTGTAGCTCTTCACTCCTATGTGGGTCCACGGGAACCCTGTCAGTGGTCTTGCTAGCCTGAAGGCTACCTAGCCTGAAGGCTACCAAGCCCCTCTTCTCTCCTGCCACCTCCAAACAACTTCATAGGAAGGGCACAGCTGCAGCTTTTGCCAGCTCTTGCTCTGTGCGCTCAGCAGCTCCAGCCTGGAAGTGGCCGGGATTTGAAATGGTAGGAACAGTCCCTTCTTTCTCTCATTGCAGCTTCTCCTGCCTTCATGCACTCATAAGTTCTCTTCTTCTCTTCCCCTGAGCTCTAGTGGCCCCAGCTTGGCTGTAGTTGCTTTTTAATAGTTGTAAGTTGGTTGATTTGTGGGACAGAGTGATGCTGGCGACTGTCTATTCCACAGTCTTGACCTGAAGCCCAGGGAAGGCAAAATTCTTATCCTTAAAACAAAAATTATTATTGGGCATACTGTTTTTCCTTGCATTCTATGTTGTAGTATGTGTTCCCCCAAAAGCAGAACCTGAGATAGAGTTTTGCATACAGATATTTATATGGGCAATGATCCCAGAGAGAAGGAGGAAAGTGCTGAGAAGAAAACAGGGAAGCAAGAAAAGGCAATATTAGAATGTGTTATCAAATTCGCCACAATTTGGGGCAACTGTGTGCTCCATTTATTTACTTTGTTAGAAAACTTATGAAATATATCTCAGAACACTATCATTGAAGGTGACAGGGTGAGTCATTTATCCATTAACTCTCATCACCCATTAGTTGAGGGGACCCCTCTAGGGGTAAATATCCCTATATTTCTTTCTTTTTTTTTTTTTCCTTTTTGTCTTTTTTCGTGTCCAGCAATGGACCACAACCCTCGGTGTCGCGCCCGCACCTTGCTCAGCCAGTGAGCGGGAACCGTTCTGTATGTGGGATCCAAACCCTCGGCGGGAGTGCCGCCGCGCTCCCAAACGGCGCACTGTAGCAGTGCGCCACCGGGCCGGCCCTAAATATCCCTATATTTCCAGGTTGTGCTTGCTCCCATATGTATTTGACTTTATAATGATGGAGAAGCCCAACAGATAGAGTGAGAGGTTCATGGCATGGCATGAGGGGAAACACTGAAAGTTGTATTTCATTAAGTTAGTCAAACTCCCAGTTGCCTTCGCAGTGGCTGAAGTAAGGGAGGGTGACGAGGATTTGAGATGGTGTGCACAAGGTGTTGGAGATAGTGCTAGATGTTGTATTTTCAGAGAAGAAATCTCCAAACTATTCATACAGTCTTTGCAGGTTAACTGAGTTAAAACAGGGGATCATGTTGATGGATTTGACCATTGGATTATCCACCCAACTCATACACCTATACCTTATTGTTCTCTATTTGAATTATGACAGACAACAGTAATGGATGTCCTTTAAGCAAACAGATAAAAAGCAGTTTAGGAGGAGGAAAGAGAATTCAGGTTGGGGGTAAGAAAGGAAGGCAATCAGTGTGGTCGGATATGGCCAAAATTTAATTAAAACCATTTCAGAACATTCTCTTTCTCTTGATTGATTCTATTGTGGAAAGAGAGATATTAGTAAGTTTATTAAGCAATTAAAGTAATATTCCATTTGCTCTACTGGATATGGTGGAGGGGATGAGAGAGCAGAAGAGAGAGAGGAACCAACAAGATAAAGAGAGGTGGGTCCAGGTGAGCTGAAGGGGCATGAAGCTCAAATCACTCACTGGTGGGTTACTGGGGGACACTTCAAGGACACTGATGGCTCTGATTTAATTTGTGGTTGTTTGTGCTGCTTCATTGTAAACATGTTCTCCATCACCTTCAAAGAAACCCAAAATCTTTAGCAAAGTCTTAGAGAGATATTAGTAAGTTTATTAAGCAATTAAAGTAATATTCCATTTGCTCTACTGGATATGGTGGAGGGGATGAGAGAGCAGAAGAGAGAGAGGAACCAACAAGATAAAGAGAGGTGGGTCCAGGTGAGCTGAAGGGGCATGAAGCTCAAATCACTCACTGGTGGGTTACTGGGGGACACTTCAAGGACACTGATGGCTCTGATTTAATTTGTGGTTGTTTGTGCTGCTTCATTGTAAACGTGTTCTCCATCACCTTCAAAGAAACCCAAAATCTTTAGCAAAGTCTATCTTACTCTCACATCCCTAGGATAAGTGAGATTTTTACTAGGTGGAACTTAGAATGTGCTAATTTTATGTCTGGGTGAATCCAGTGTAACCAGAAGCATCCTAACAAGCAGAGGAAACTATTAAAAAATAAGCTACTTGCAACATCACAGACCTCTTGGGGATGGCTTTAGCCTTCTACAGGTTGGGAAATTAAGGCGTTCTAGCCACTTCCCAGGTTTGGCAATCTGACGCCCTAGAGTACTCCTTTTCCACTTCTGAAGATGAAGCAAAAGCCTGTGCCTTTAGGGTTCATGCCATTCAACTATGCACTGTTTCTTTCTCTTTACTGTTCACCTACCAGCCTTCAGTTCCCCTCCCTTAATCACTGATGACTGGGGCTCCTGGCTCACAGGCCTCCTGTTAAATTGTTATGCTGGGACATTTTATAGCCACATCGACAAGACATCCAACACCAGGGCCTCTTGGCTCTACCACCTCCTCATCTACAAGGCGTTCTCCCCTTCTCTTCACCCAGTAAATCCACCTTCTACTTTGGACCATAATCACTCATAAGTGCTCTATCTTCCAAATCACTAAGTCAGATACTTTGCACCCTGATGACAGCCTGCCTTCCTTTCAATCAGCCCAATTACTCACACCCTCAACACTCTTAAGTTGTATTGGGACCTTCAGTCCCACGTCCCTCAGCCTTTCCACAGCTCCACTTCCTACCTTATTCACCTGTGATTTCATGGTGCATCAGTTAAACAAAACAAAACAAAACAAAACAAAGCAATTCTTGCCAATTCCCTAAACTTGCTCGGACCTCTGACTTTTTGCTTCATTCATTTGACAAAACCCTAATATGGGAAACACCTGGTTGTCTGCCCCTCCAGACTGCCAGTTGAGGAATCAACTCCTACTTGAGATCTTTACATACGTAAGCTTAGGTGTGTTGGCTTTAGCTGATACAGTTTTGAGAATAGATTCACACAACGTGTGATCTATACTAGTTGTCTACATACTCCCATCATATTTCAGTCAGTAATTACATCCAGGCTGACTTTTTAAGTCTTCCTTCCCAAGCCAGCCATCTCTTACATTCTCCATCACTTTTTTCTCACTTCTCTTTCTCTCTCACTGTCCATGTCAAATTAGTCATTACGTCTTATTGATTCTAAGTCTAAAATCACACTCGACTTTGTGCCTTTCTTCCCTCCTGCCACTGCTGTGGTTCGGTTTCCATCATCTCTGATATGAGCTGTGGAAATAGCTCCTTCCCTGGTTGTACTGCCTCCTACCTCTAGTCCCTCCGTTTGGTTCTCATTTTTACAAAACACATATCAGATTAAGTTATTTCTACTGCTAATGAAAGTCGTCAATGAGTGACCAGTGCTATAGAATTCTTAGCAAAGTCCCTTATATTCATTTCCAAGAAAGCTTTCCAGACCTGCTTCCTGCTCTCTCTCTCCCACACTTCCACCCAGGCCACACACAGGCCAACACAGGCCAACACAGTGCGTTCCTGGGCACGCACTGTATTTTGCCACTGTGCTCATAATGAAGTTTCTTTTCTTATCTCTGTTCTCACCCTACTTAACCTTCAAAACATGTATAAGTATTATATATGTGTGTGCATATATATTCATACATATATTTTTGTGTATATACTCATGCATACACATACATATATACTCAGTGTGTGCTGGTAAATGTCTAATAACCCGCTTTTTGGGGGAGAAAAAGCCCCAATTTGTATTGTTTGCCAATATTCCACCATGAACAATTTCAAGCTACCCACCTGATGTTGCTAGCCTTGGGGATGGGAAGAGATGTATACCTGGGCTTTCTTGAGCCAGTGAAAGCTACCTCCAGCAAGGCACTATTATGTACATTTATATGTACATATATGTACATGCACACATGCACACATAATGCATATGTCTTAGTATTTTTATCAAACATGTCTAGACTTTTGGTTGAAATAATCTGAAAACTCATATTTAATTTTTTTTCTAGCAGTTCGAGCCCATTTTAAAATATCTTTGACTTCTGAGATAAAACAATAAAAGACAGCATCATATAAGTAGGAATTTAAACCCTTCTCATCCCCAAATAAGAAGGGGTGGGGAGGTAGAGAGAGAGATAAAAGACAGCATCATATAAGTAGGAATTTAAACCCTTCTCATCCCCAAATAAGAAGGGGTGGGGAGGTAGAGAGAGAGAGAGAGAGAGAGAGAGAGAGATTATCATGTATATTTTCTATTTTTCTGTAGTAAAATATTTTAATTTGGATTTCATCATCTTCATTAAAGATGACATATAGACAAAAATAAAATATGGCTGCCTGCCTTAATTTTTGAGTCCAACTCTGTTTTCTATCTTTTACTCATTATATTTTTATATGACAGGCCTTCCTATAAGGTGCTCATGGAATATGACATAAAGGAAAGGTGAAGTGGCTGTATATTCATAAGGATTCTGGAAAACCTTTGAACAGCTTAGCCAGGCAGAGTTATTCAACATCCAAATGGTTAGAAAAGCAAAGCTTGGGTGTTTCTTTCAGGCTGAACACAAGGCTTTTTCCTCTATAATTTTCAGTTTTATATACATATTTAAAGTTTTCCTAAACAGAAGTGGCAGAAAAATTGAGAATATATGTTACAGCCAAAGAATCAAACTTAAGAGAAGGCTCGCAGTTAGGAAAAACAATTACTAAGTTTATTTTGGTAACCTTCTTATTCTGGAAGAGTGATAATTTGATTTAGGCCATTCAGACATAACACATTTTCCATGAGCGAGCTGGATGTGAATGGTACTTCTTTGTATTAAGGTATTAATAAGTCAAGCATCCTTATTTAATCAATTAGCTTTGCAAATAGAAGGCTAAACATAATGATATCTGTTTCCTTATTTCCTAGTCTTTGGCCATAACATACATACCTATGGTTTAGAATGTGGACAATTTAACAGGAAGTCCTGGTGAGGTAACATCCCTGTCAAAAATCTTCACTCATCTCTATTACTTAGAACAGAGATTTTACCTCTTCACCTCCCTGTGCCACGGGATGCAGGTGTGCTACAAAGGGGTTACAGATGTGTTGAGATACTCAGCCCCTTGGCTTTGGGGGCAGCTCCAGGCTATGGCCTCCAGCCAAAGGCAGTCTCCTCCACTCACCCAGTGTGTTGTACAGACATGGTTATTTTCTATGTTGCCACAACAGGGAAAAGGCTGAGGAGGCTGTGGCCCTGGTTACAAGGTCTAACTTCTTTGCACAGCATTCAAGGCCTTTACAATTATTTTCTAATATTTAAACATTAAAATCCTTTTAAAAAATCAAAATGTAATTGATTATACATATTTGTGGGGTACAGAGTTGAATATCAATACCTGTGTACAATGTGTGATGATCAAGTCAGGATAATTAGCATTTTCATCATGATAAAATGTAATATTTCTTTGTATTGAGGACAGTTCTCAGTGCCTTTACAATCTTGCCCATGCTCTTCTCCTCCAGCCTGACCGTCCAGCTCCCCACATGCACACCCCTTTCCAAACTCCCAGGACTACCCTCCATTTTCTAAAACCCTTCATTTTGCCTCCCATGCTTTTGCTCCTCTGTTTCACTTAGAATTTCCTTCTTCCCCATCTGTACCCTGTATCCACTTAGAACTTCCTTATTCCCCATTATGACCCTTTAAAAGATAGAGCCAATGCCACCTCCTTCATGAAACCATCAGAAATTTCCCCAGCCTGCAATGTTTTCTCCTTCTTCTGTGCTTCCATAGAAGTTTGCTCATTACTTTCTTAGGCACTTGTCACATTCTGCCTTGGGTTATAGATACTTGTGTGCTTGTTTTATCCCCCTTCCTAGAGTGTAAGCAGCTCAAGTGCAAAGACCATTTTGTTTATCAGTGCTTGTCTCCCAGTGCTAGCTGAGTCTTGTACATTCAATACATTCTTGTAAGTTGAAATGACTACACAAATACAAGAGGAAGAAGAAGACTGACTTACATTTATTGCACATCTGCCAGGTGCCAAGCACTGTGCTGACATTTTAAATGGGATAATGTATGCAGTCTTCACAATATCCTTTGTGAGATGGACAATTTGCAGATGAAGAAACTGAGGAACAGCAAGGTTAATTACCTCCAAATGATAAATTTCCCCCTGGAAAGGAGTAGCTGCAGAGCAATGCCCTGTTCAGATGTCCAGCAGAAAACCTGGCTCTGTGAAGGTTTCTGGACTTGAACATCACCCTGACCATGTAAATCTCCCAATGAGAGGAGAGGTGCAGCAGGGCTTTGCTGGAAGCCTGCTCAGAGATTTTGTTGCGTGAACTGCCTTGGCTAAAGAGTCCTGGCAAGAGTTCCATTTCATGAACTCGAACATAAATCATTCTTTCATCAGCAGGGAAATCCTTCTCCCTAGAACCATATCTGAGGTGACTAGTTACAAAAGTGATAGCAGAAAGTTATTTTTCTCTTTGCTTGGAAAAGAATCTTCTAGTGAAGCTTACGTAGAAAAACAGAGTCAAATGCGTGTAAATTATACTCTATTTGGAAGTTTCCCATCTGTTCTTTCTTGTTACACTGTGATTTTGTTTTAGTCTGTTATATTTACATTTATATTACTTCTTATTGAATAGAGTTTTGAAAACAATACCCAGATTAGATGACTTAAATAAATAGATACATTCGTCACTAAAAGGAATGTCAGTGTACAGTGTTCAGAGGCCCTGACTGGGCAAGCCTTGTGCGGTTTTGGACAAACATTTTGATGTTGAGAGTTGATTTCCACATTTTTAAAACAAGGTGAGAAATTCTGATACAGAATTCTAGAATTGCCAATGAGTTGACAAGTCCACTTTTCCTTGGGCTTTCCATACATTGAGGAAAACAGTGATTCAGTTTCTGCTCCCATGTGACTCCCAGGTGCTGTGACCTTCAGAGCTTCACATGTGGCCAACAATGTAAAATAACTTCGCTGGTGATACCAGCCACTTGCATTTTGTGTTGTGCTCTGCAACTCACCCAGTGCTGTAACTCTACCATCCCATCGGGCCATCACAGTCACCTTGTAGGTAGATATTCTTAGCAGCATCCCACATTTCCTAGGAGTGAGAAGTTATTGCTCAGAAAGGTGCAGTTGCTTGCCCAAGGTCATATGGCTCAAGGTAAGAAGCAGATCCAGGACTCAAAATCTGAGCTGGAGAACTTTTCCCTGTTCTTGTCTTTAGCATATTTAAGGAACCATCAGGATGGAGGTGATTCTGGGGATGGGGAGGAGGGTAATAAACTTTGGGAGACTATAGAAGGAAGGGGTTTGATGGCAAGGGTAAACACATCATAAAGGAAATTTCCAGACAACTGACTTCTCCTATATTTGTAAACATGGCCTGCTGTTTACCTAAAGCTACACTCGTTTGGCATTTTAAAGGAGGTGGGGAAGGAAAGCGAACAAGCATCAGGCAAATTTTTAGCTGGCCACAGTGAGCACTATTCCTGCAGGGTACACTATTGTTTCACATCACTGTTTTACATTCTTGATTCATTTTTAGGTTCACCACATTTGTACACTTCATGAGCTTGGATCTGAAAGGAGCACAAACTGAGGAGACCAGAGAAAGGAGGAGAAGAGATGTTAGGTTCAAGAAGTTCTCTTTCACTGTAGGAAATATAAAAGTGAAAAGTTTTCACACATGAGAAAAGTTCAGCTGCTATGTCCACCAGTAAATGTTCATCCAGAAAGGTATTCGCTTTCTGTTTATTGGATTTTAACACAGGTGGAGTTTGCATCCTAGAACATCGCTGCCCAATAGAACTTGGTATAATGATAAAAATGTTCGATAATCTGTGCTGCCCCAGATGATAGCCTCTAGCTACACGTGGCTACTGAGTACCTGAACTGTGGCTAATGTAATAAAGAAACAAAATTTTAAAAATTTAATTTAATTAAGTTTAAATAGCTATATATAGCTAGCAGCTACTGCATTGGACAGCACAGTTCTAAAAAGTTATTTGCTGGTGTTCTTCAGCTCACATTTTATAACATATTGATATAGAAGAGGAGATTCATAAAACAGCTATATTTTCCTGAATGTTTTTGAGGATAAGGATCCTCACTTTTCAATTAAAAATGGACATTGAAAATTATGATGAATGTTTGTTTGAATAATGATAATGAATGACTGACAAACTTGGGTACATTTCATATCTTTCCAAGTTTTGTAAAGTCTTAATTCAGTAATTAAGCAATACAGTTTTCTACTTTAGTTGGCAAAAAAACTTAGGCTCAAGAGAGTTCTAATCAATATTATTTTGTAGATAAACCAAACCTTGGGTTCCTGTATTTCAGAGATCAGAAAAATAGATTATATCTCATTGATAACTCTCTTGTATTTTTTTTTTTTTTCTATTTTAGGACCTGCTCTTTCAAGTCTGTGGAATTTCTTCTACATAATGTAATACACATTCCCTAAGATAGCTATCTGAAGCACGTGGGAAAACTGAGAGAACAGATGAATGATAACCAATTGTCTGTCTATACAATTCACAGTGCTTGGCCTTGCTAGAGGATCCAGCCTGTGATGAAAACACATTTGTGAGGTTCTCAGATGAGATCTCATGACTGTGATCATTGTCACGTGCCTGTTTATTTTTCCCTTGAGAAACTGAATGAGTAAAAAAAAAGATCACAACTAAACAAAAGCATATCAATAACAGGAAACTGTTGGTGAGAAATACCCTGATGTTCTTGTAAATTCACGTCACCAGAGTCCCCAGGGACAAAGGTGCATGAACTGCATGGGTAAATAATTATGATTTAATACAGAGACCTTGCAATGCTGTTTACAGTAAAACAACAAAAACGAATTGTTTCTGGAGGCGCAAATAAGCAAATAATAGAAACACATATCAATATAATCAGGAAGTAGTGATGTTATGTCTAGGTCAGCTACTGAAAACAATTCATAATCTATCAAAGTATCTCCTTTGCGACTGCAAGCAGTACAAGGTGAGACCTTAGGAGAAGAGAGTCCCTCATCCACAGGATGATGAGAAACAGCAGAGAAAAAGCAACATTCATTCTAGAGAATTTCTGAAAATGTCTCTGCATCCTAACACCTGTCTGTTTGCAGGGTTCTACTCCCATGGATGATGAGAGGGAAAAAAACAAGTTTCTCCATCCGTCTTTAAAAGGATTTCTCATTTGGAGGGTAACATCAGTCTTGTGAGTGTGAGCCTATGGGGACGTGCACAGCCCAGCTAAGAAAAGAAGCAAGTGGCTGTGCTTCACCAGATTTTGGGTCTTTTTCTCTTTTTTATTATAAATGATGTTTTTCTTGATAAAAGTGGGAAAACCATAATTTTCTCTTTTCTCCCTGGAATGTACTTACTACAAAAAAGCATCAAGGCCTTTGTCAGGTAGGTTGCAGGGAAACCTAACATTTTATTGGGAGTGGGACTGGGTGGGGGACTTGGAGAAGGGAAAGAGGGGGGTAGAAGTAAGCCTTAACACAAAATTCTTACTGAGAACTTTCTGCTTTTTTCTGCATGGTAGGATAAAACTCTGGAAGCCTCTGAGCAGTCTTTTAGATTTACTCATTTATGTGGCCAAAGGTGCTCTTGCTTTGATTGTCCCTACTATTATTTCTCCAGTTCTTAAAAGATCCTGTGGTAGGCAGAATAATGAACCCCCCAGAATGTCCACATGCTAATCCCCAGAATCTGTGAAAATGTTACCTTACATGACAAAGGGACTTTGCAGATGTGATTAAATAAAGGACTTTGAGATGGAAAGATTATCCTGTTATAAATACCAAAAGAATCATTTTTATTCTTGGCTACGTCCAGATGGGGATTTCACCAAGAATACAAATCAAATCCAAAGGTAGAAACAAAACAAAACAAAACAAAACAAAAAACTCCTATTGTGTATTGTTCTGCTTGGTAATTCTGGAAAAATCCAAATGTCTTCTTCTGTAGCTATGATAAAGAGCCGATGTAATCACAAGGGTTCTTATAAGAGTCGGAAAAGGAAATGTGACAATGGAAGCAGAGAGAAAGAGAGACTTGAAGGTCTCTATGCTGCTGGCTTTGAAGATGGATAAAGGGACCATGAGCCAAGGAATTCAGGTGGTCCACTAGAAGCTGTAAAATGTAAATGGTTCTCCCCTAGAGCCTCCAGAAGGAACAGCCAACACTTTTATTTAGCCCAGTAGGATCCTTTCTGGACTTCTGAAATACAGAACTGTAAGATAATAAACTTGTGTTGTTCTAAGCCACTAAATTTATAATAACTTGTTACAGCAGCAATAGGAATGCTCTTTTGTATTAAATGGCAGTGTTAGCTTTGTAAAATACTTCTCAATTTTATAGTCCTAATATTAGAATATTAGGCTGCACTTTAGAATCATTTGGGGCACTTAAAAAATACTGAGGCCAGGACTCCATCCAAGTGATTTAGAATTCGTAAGTCTGGAGGCAGTGAACTGGTATTTTACAAAGCTGCCAGATGATTCTAATGCTCATCCAAGCATGAGAGCCCCATCATTAGAGAACTACCTTTTTTGTGTCTTCTCTTGGCTGTTTGATCTCAGGGAACATGTCTTTCATCAATATAAATGAAAGGTTCATTTCACTATTGCCAGGGAAGTAAAAAGTGTAGTCTAATTGCTTTGGTCTTTGTATTTGATTTTTGTTTCTATCTGAACAGTACATCTCCCAGGAGTAGATACCTGGGAAGCAAAGCCTCTTCTGTCTCTATTTCTTCCGTCTTCTTTGGGCCTCAGTTTCCACTCAGATGCAGCTGAGAATGACTTCCTTTGCCAGGACCCCTTACAACAGTAGCTCTGACACTTGTGTAGAAGAAGTGTTGAGTTACAGACAGTATACAGCAGAGATGGTGTCTGGGGATCAAGAAGAGTCAGGCACAGAAGAATCCCCACAGTCCCCTGAGCCTGTGTAGTCATTGAAAGAAAGAGGGAATTATTCCTTGTACTCATAAATCCCTGCTGGCTCTTTTTCTAGTGAATATCATAGCAGAAAGAGACTTGAACTGGGTTCCAGGAAAACTGTGTCTAACCCTAGGCCTGCCACTTATTTTAGTAATAATGGTTCCCCCCCATTGTCTATAAGCACTAGGTGGAGTATTTCATACAGAGATGATCTCATTTAATCATTTCAACAACCTTGGGAAAAGAGCACCATAATTACCAATTTTACATTGATACATTTGAGATTTTGCAAAAACTGAAGTCTAGAGAGGTGAAGGAACTTAACTCAATGCCACACACTTTGAAAGTGTTGAAGCTAGAGGTTGAGTCTAAGCCTGTGTGATCTAAAAGCCATGCTCTCAGAAAATTGGAGGAGGCAGTAGGATTGGTGCTGAAAGTGATCCTGGACAAGCCTCTTTCCCTTTCAGAGCCCTGCCTTCCTCCCTGGTAACACCAGGGGCTTGTGAAATACTCAGCATAGTGCCCTAAGGCCTCTCCAACCTGGACATTCTGAAAATCCATGGATCATGGGTTTAGCCACTTCTCTATGGCCAGACTCAGAGACAGGCAGAAACTTTTTCCTCTTCTACAGGAAGCTCTTCTAGGGGCACAATCCCAGGCAACCTTCCCACCCATGCTAACTTCATGGTCAACTTCATGGTGTCTCTTGTCAGTCTGGAAATGCAGTTCTGGAGGAAAGGCTCTTTGCTGAGAAGCCTCCAAAAGGGCTAAGTTAAGGGGCTTGGTAACTCACCCACATATTGTCACTATGTAGCTGGAACGTTGGCAGTTTGTGCAGAGGCCACTTAGACAAGTAGGTTTTTTTTTTTTTTTTTTTTGTCTTTTTCCGTGTCTGGCAATGGATCGCAACCCTCAGTGTCGCCCCTGCACCGGACCGGGACCGGCAATGGGATCGCAACCCTCGGTGTTGCCCCCGCGCCTCGCTCAGCCAGTGAGCGGGAACCGGTCTGTATGTGGGATCCGAACCCTCGGGTGGGAGCGCCGCCGCGCTTCTCAAGCGGCGCACTAGCGCAGTGCGCCACTGGGCCGGCCCGACAAGTAGGTTTAAACATGGGAGTCTTTGTAGTTTTCACTCACAGAGAACGGAGCCCCTTTCTAGATGCTAGGCAGTATTTTGGGCTCTTTATCATTAACAAGAAGCTAGAGAAAAAGACATTTGGATTTTCTCAAAATTACCAAGTGGTACAATACACAATGGGAGTTTGTTTGTTTATTTATTAACCTTTGGATTTGATTTATATTCTTGGTGAAATCCCCATCTAGACATCACCAAGAATAAAAATGATTCTTTTTGTATTAACAACAATAGTAATAATAATTAAGGATCCATTATGAGAAAGGTATGGCTCATATCTTTTGGAAAATCCTGATTCCCAGTGACAGGAATTAGCACTATAAAGGACATTCCAAAAGATCTTATTGTGAGATAATGTCTGATTACTCTCAATAAATTACATCAGTAATCGAAGATTCTTAGTTTTTTATTGTTTTGTGTTCTTTGTTTAATGTGCATGTTCCTAAACTCTTCTTGAGAGTAAACTAGGAAGCAACTGGTATTCCCTGGTAGACCCTGTGCAGAGTCTACAGGTTCTTGTAACTGTCATGCTCTCCTTCTCTTCCTGGACACATGGCTGACTACGTTTCTCAACCTCTTTAGCTGATAGGTGTGGCCATGAAACTGTTTTAATGAATAAAATGTGACTGGAAGTGATGAGTGCTACTTCCAGTCCCAGCCCCCCAAATCCTGCTACCTATAAACCGTTATCTTCTCCCCCATATGAAGTCAACATCTCCTGGAGGACAGAACCATGAGATGGAAGACATCTGGATCTTTAAAGGACCATGCGGAAGTCCACCAGTTGACCAGGAACTTCTAATGCACTAAGCCCCTGACATCTGGGGTTCATTCGGCACAGCAGCTAGCATTACTTACCTTAAAGAGTACTGTCCTGTGTAAACTAGGTACCTGTTTGAGGGAAACAGGAGCTGGGAATGGAAGAGACTGAAAGGACAGCAAAGCTGAAGTGATACGTAAGTTTTCTGGACATATGTTGGTGACAATACCACCTCCCTCCCAAGGTCAAGGCAGTTCAAAGCAGAAAAGCCTTCAGGTGGGAAGTATGTGATAATCAAGAGACATAAAGCCACCTTCTTACTTGTCCTCAGTGCTCTGGTTATGATTTCTAAGACCCCCACTTGCTCTCTCTCGCTCTTGCTCTCTTTCTCCAGCTCCCCATCTGGCAGTCACAAGATAAAGATGCAGCATATTTTAGTGCATGATTTTGAGAGAGAGAACTGAATGCTCTACTGAAACTGTAGTGATCAGGATACAGTCACTACTGACAATCACATCAGAGGGGAATTCCCAGCTTCTTCACGTTAACTCCTGCTATTCATCCATCAATAGCTACTGGACAAGGCGGGAGGATCACGGATGGGGAGACATGTGTCCCAGCCTGGCAGAGGAGTAGCCTCTGCCCTGAAAGTCCATGGCTATCAGTAAGCCTGGGAGGAAGGAAGAGGGTTGTGTGTGGGTCAGCTCATCTTGTCTTCACAAGAATATGTGGCTCCAAGACTGACTCTCTGCAATTCACATGGCAGCACGCTCCTGGACTACTAGAGTCTTATATTTTGGGCAGTTCTCTTTCACCTCTGCCTGTAAGCCACCTGATATTTTAAGAGTCTGGATGGGATCCTATTTTGTGAGTCTATCAGTTAGCCCTTGTTATGGACTGAATTTTAACCCCCCCACCCCCAATTCATATGTTGAAGCTCTAATACCCACAAACTCAGAATGTGGCTGTTTGTAGAGGCAGGGCCTTTAAAGAGGTGATTAAGTTAAAATGAAGCCATTGGGATGGGCCCTAATCCAATCTGACTGGTGTCTTTATAAAAAGAGGAAATTTGGACCAACGAAGTGATACCAGGGAAGAGGTGATTAAGTTAAAATGAAGCCATTGGGATGGGCCCTAATCCAATCTGACTGGTGTCCTTATAAAAAGAGGAAATTTGGACCAACGAAGTGATACCAGGGATGCAGGTGCACAGAGGAAAAAGTGTGCGAGGACACAGCTAGAGGTGGCCATCTGCAAGTCAAGGGGATTGTCCTCAGAATAAACCAAACATGCGACACCTTGATCTTGGACTTGTAGCTTCCAGAATTGTGAAAAATAAATTTCTGTGGTTAAACTGCCCAGTTTGTGGTACTTTGCAGTAGCAGCTCTAGCACAGTCCCAGCCTCTTGGGGAACACACAACATAAGCTTAAGCAACAAAGTTTAAGCTGCTTGGCCATGACCTTTCCCAGAGCAGGTCCAGCTCACTGACGACCTAGGAAACCTCCGGACAAGAAAATAAAAATCTCTTGAGTTCATTGTTGTCTACGACCCTTCGATCAAGTTAGGAGTGGATTTGCCAGATTAAGTCAAAGAAAGTGAGACACCTCCAAAAAGTAACCAGAACCCAGTATGCCAAAGATCACTCTGGAAGGACAGCAGACACACAGAGAGAAAAGCATGGCACAAATCCGTCCAACCATTTAATGTCCAGTACAACTGAACCAATCACAAAACACCAAACAGATAAACAGAACCAGAGGAACAAGTGCCATTTCTTTGTCTAATGTTTGATCCTGCTGGATAGGCACGACCTGTGTTAACAGACTAATTGAGGTTCCTTCTGGCTGTTTTAGCATTTGCTTCCTGAGAACATTGTTCACAATTTCATGGCTCACTGCCTTATCTAGTTAAAACAATTCAGGCTTTTCATCATCTCTGTATTTAGAAACAACATTTGCCTAGTAGATTTCTACGAATTTGGAGTGGGAGAATAGAATCAACTTTTTTTTCTTACTATTTACTATGCACCAGGTACTTTGCAAATATATGAATTTTTCTCATGGCCATCCTGCTGTCAGTGTCATGATTTGCATGTTACAGGCAAGAAAAATGAGACTCAGGAAGGTTAATAACTTGAATGAGGTCATTATATGCTAAATGATAATACTGGGATTTGGACACAGAGACTGTTTGCTCCGAAGTGCTTTACAGTTTATATGTGGCCACTTCAGTTTATAAGCGGCAAGCCTTGGTCCATGAAATTCTCTTTAATAACACTTGCTTTAAAAATGATAATTTTATAATTTTCCACAACATCCATTGTAGGTAGATAAGCAGCAAAGCTACCTTCAATTTCTATCTGAGGAAAACTGAAGGAGAGAGAAGCCAAATGAATTGCTGCAATCACCCAACAAATCTGTGATAGAGACAGAATGTAGACCAAATATATACGTTTTTTTTACTGAGTACATCTTAAGTTCCCTGGTCCTTGTAGGGGATGGAAACTTTTGGCGCAGTATGGGAGTCTTTGTACTTTTTTTCAGTGTTTAAAAGCAAAAACAAACAAACAAAAAAAACCCCATTAAATAAGGAAGCACAGACTTCCAGAACACCGGGCGCAGTATGGGAGTCTTTGTACTTTTTTTCAGTGTTTAAAAGCAAAAACAAACAAACAAACAAAACCCCATTAAATAAGGAAGCACAGACTTCCAGAACACCATATTCCCGTGGTTTCCTCCTATCTCACTTTATGCTCCTTTTCAGGTTTCTTTGCCAGATTCTCTTCTCTTAATGTTGGAGTATCCATGGCTCAGTCCTTGAATGTCTTCTTGATCTACACTAAGTCCTTTGGTCATCTCATTCAGTCTCATGACTTTAAACATCATCTACATGCAACAAAACTACATTTCCGACCCAGACGTTTTTGGCAAGAAAAGAGGGTAATCTTACCTCCTCCAGACTCACACATCCAACTGCCTATCTGACATTCACTCTTGGATTTCTAATAGATTTCTTAAAATTACTGTGTTCAGAACTGAATTCCTGATCGTCCACTCTGGTGCCAATTAGGCCCAGTCAACAAAACAAAAACAACACCGTGCATTTCAATACAGGGAAGTTTCATAGGTGCTGGAAGAGCTGGAATTTCAAAGGGGAAATAAAGGGGTCTTCAGCCTATAAAGGAAAAAGGTAGCTCCCGGAGGTCAGGAGCTATGTGAACTCCCAACTGCTGGAGGTGTTGTTGTGCCAGGTCTGGGTCTGCTGGATCAGTGCTGCAGCTGCCAGAAACCTGCTGTCCCTGCCTGGGCTACTGGCTTCTGGAGTCATGCCTATCAGCACGTAGCAACTCATGTCAGCAACTGCTAGGGACTATCACATTGTCCCAGAAGTAGAAAGATTATCACTTTCTCTCACCTTTTGAACTCCTACTAGTGCCTCCTAACAAGAAGACAAGTAGCAAGGGAGCCTGGAAAATGTAGCTTGCAGATTCCTAGCCCCAGATGTACAGAGCAGAGTATAGAAGGGCAGTTGTGGGGCTGAGAAAACAGTTAAGAACCAGTACACCCTCCAAACCTGCTCCATTCCCATTCTCCCTATCTCAGTGCAGTAATTCCAAACTTTCAGTTGCCCACACCCAAAATTTTGGTGATATCCTTGACTTTTTTTTCTCCAGCACACTATATCCAATCCATCATGAAATCCTGTTGGTTCTACCTTTGAAATATATCCATAATCTGATCACTGTTTGTCACCTTCACTGCTACCACCCTGGCCTGAGCCAGCCTCTTCTCCTGTCTGGGTTGTTGCAATAGTCTCATAACTGGTCTTCCTGCTTCTCTTGATCCCTTCTGTCTTCTCAGTAGGGCAGGTGTAAATCAGACTATGACATTACTCAGCCCAAAACCTTCCAATGGTTCCCCTCTTCTCTCTGAATAAAAGCCAAAGTCTTTAACATGGTCTCTAAGGTTCTGTCATCTACCCCATCTCCCTATTACTCCTCTGACCACAGGGTTAATATCCTATTTAAAATTTCAGCCTGCCCCCTCTCAGCACTCTTTTTCTGCTTCTTTAGTCTATAGCACTTATCACTTTCGAACAAACTATTTAATTTATGTCTCAATTATATTAATTGATTGTTGTCTCTATCTTCCTGATAGAACATCATCTCCACAATAGAAGGGATTTTTGTTTACTTTGTTCATTATTTCATAAGCACCTCTAATAGGGTCTGGCCCCACATACTGAGTACTTAATACGTATTTGTTCAAAATCAATATCAATTGTTATGAACACACACACATATATGTATGTGTGTATATAAAATTTATAACATTTTATATTATGACATAGATATAGATTATAAAGAGGTGTTTTAATACATATTATAAAATAAAAAATGTTGATTTACGTCTACACCAAGACCTCTATGAATGAGGAGGGAGAAGGCGAAGAGGAGGAGAAGAGAAGGAA
>NW_007732144.1:113815-120923 GCF_000696425.1 Galeopterus variegatus
TCTACACCAAGACCTCTATGAATGAGGAGGGAGAAGGCGAAGAGGAGGAGAAGAGAAGGAAAGCAGGGAGAGGGAGAGAGGAATCTCCAGTCCAACAGCACCTGCCTTTCAGACCTCATCTCTCACCCTTGTAACAACTTGCCCCAGTCTCCTGTCTTTGAACTCGTTGGACTTTTATATCTCCTTTCGGTTGGTTCACATTTTCAAATAATGGATACAACTGATCTCTGGGGCTTCCCAGGAAAAAGAAAAAGCCACGATTTTAGATAATTTAAAATAAACTTTCACAGACAGTAGGGTCTCCTATGTTCTAGCATCCCTTGAATTTTGTACTGCCGCTGCCTGACTCTTGATAACAGCTTCTGATTTCTGTTGGACTTGCAGTTGTTTGGGTGCAGGGCCCACCTCCCTGGGCAGGAAGGAGGTGAAGCCGCTGGCCTGAGATACCTTTTCTCTCTCCATTACTGGGGGATGCTTTCAAGGGAAAGAAAAATAGGCAGGAGACCTGGTTGAAGCTCCTTGTCAACATATTAAATGGACCTTTGGGAAATAGACTAATGATATTTTCTTTTTTTTCCTATTATTATTTAAATTTTTTTTTACATTCTACGATGTTGTTGCAGAGCAGTGGGAGGAGGAGATGGAGCCTCCCAGTCTTAATTCCCCAAACCCTTCAAAGGCCTCTCACTGGCCTCCTTATAAAATCCAAACTCTGTAAAATAGCTCACCAGACCCCATGCTTCCCGCCTCTCTGACTCACCAACTGGCCGCAGCAAATCTGCCCATCCTCAGATTCAGCCACTCTAAACTATGTTCTTCTAATATCCTTCCCTCTCACCTTCTTCAGAACCTCACCTGACACTGCGCTCACTGGCCTCCTTATAAAATCCAAACTCTGTAAAATAGCTCACCAGACCCCATGCTTCCCACCTCTCTGACTCACCAACTGGCCGCAGCAAATCTGCCCATCCCCAGATTCAGCCACTCTAAACTATGTTCTTCTAATATCCTTCCCTCTCACCTTCTTCAGAACCTCACCTGACACTGCCTGTGCCCCAAACATTGCCCTTCTCTCAACTGGACTGATATTTTCTCAGTGGAGAATCTTTTCCTGTGGATTGCTCTCGACAGGATATCTTTGGTTTGCTTGGGGAAACACACCTAGGCTCTGTGGATCACCTCTGTGTTCTCTGTGGGCCTGCTATTACAACCTTATATGTAACCGCTCAACACATAAATACAACACAATAGATTAAAGGATTGATGGGTTATAAGAAATCCACAAGGTAAAAAGTTGATGGAAAATGTAGAAAAATAAATTTATGCAAAGAGAAATGATGCGCTTGCACTCTTGACTAAGAGTCTGCCTTTGGGGGAAACTTGCCAATGCTCTTTTTTTACCATTCCCCCTTCTCTGGGTATAATGTATTTTAAATATAAATGTGGTTTATCTACACATTAAATTTGACATTTATTTATATGAGAGCAATGAAAACTATAAGAGGCTTTGGCTTTTAAAAGTTTTTCCATTTATATATAATTGTAAGGCTCAGAGACATATTTTGAATGCTGCTTAACTATTTTGGTTCATAGCAGGTCATCAATCAATGATTGTATCTAGTAGCGCCAATTTTGACTTTCGTCAGCCTTTAATCATTTGCAGCTCAAATTGACCCCTATGGAGAAAAAGTAGTTCATATTTTTCCCTGATGAACAAAGCAGCTTACCCAGGCATGAAGCCTCAATTTCAGTTTGCTGTGTTGTGGTTGTAAATGTAAGTATGGCAGGGCACATTCTCATCTTCACACAGGAGAAAAACTCATAGGTATGGGTTTAGGTGGTGTGTTTTGGGGTTATTTGTAGATACTGCATGTCTCAAAGTATATTCTCTATTTGTCTACAATTGTAGACCAATTGTCCCAAATCACCAACTCTATTATTATTTCTTTACATTATAGGACTTTTTTTTCTCTCCTATAGAAAGGGCATCTGTAAGCACTCAAGTGTGATCTAAAAAAAAGCAACCTAATAACACAATGACCTGTTGACAGATAGACTAGATAATGTCTTGTTTGGTTTCCCCAAAGGCAGATGCTTAGACAAGGACTCTGATTCTGGTAGTTTATTTGGAACGTGATTCCATGACACTAGGAAGAGGAAGAGGGGAAAGTCAGACAGTGAAGGGAGAAAAGCCAATAAAAGTTGTCTTAAAGAGAATTACTGCTCCTGGGAACTGGGCCTCCCTTCAGCTGAAGATCCTCTAAGAAATTGTAAGAAATGCACACCCGGACCGTTACTTTGAAAACTGGGTACTTATCCCCTGACATCCAATGGTTGAGGGTTGCATCTGGGGGTGTTTAATTCCTGGAACCTCTAGGATGTTGTGTGCATGGTCTGAGCAAGCTCCTATGGCACAGGAGAAAGCCCAGGCAGAGGACAGAAGGATGGCAGTACTCGATATGGACATAATGAACAGGACTGTCCATGGCAGCTGCAGCTGAACTTGCTGTGGGTTGAGATGATATGGGTTGGGGCATCAGCAGTGCCAGCATCAGTTGGTTTATCCTCTAATCTAGGGCAAAAATGTGAAATAACAGGGCAGAGATCAGGTACAAATTGATTTGGGGAGTGGGGTCAGGACGAAGAAAAGTGAACACAGTTGGGATGCTGCTCTTTGAACGGAGAGGGTTGAGGTGAGGTTTCAAAATTGGAAGTCCTGGGTCTGAGAGCCCTGGAAGGTAGAAGGAAACTGTGGAGGACGCGCTTCATAGCTGGTCTAGAACCAGATCTGACTCTTGTTTTTCTGAATTTCAGGGATTCCATCAACACAATGGGAGAGTGGGCTGTGCATAGCATAGAGTTTTATGAAGCCTTTCTCCCAGCCTTGGTATTATTGATTTCTCTCTTAGATTGGCCATTTGCTTGGTTCCTTAGCTCTCTCTTCCATGGGTTGTTTTGATGCAACTGTGTGGGTGTAGGGTCAAGTGAATGGGGTCCCCTTTTCCACACCGTGGCTGGGTAGGGGTGCAGCATGAAAGCTGGTTAGTGCTTCACACCCCGCTTGTTTTTTCTCACCCTGCTCTTAGGCTCTTTGAATGTTTTTTCCAGCAAGAGTGTAGTGTTTTATTTGTACTGATACATCTACATTTCATTGTGCCTTGCCCCTCCTTTCCACTGAATGACTGTTTTAAACTTCTATGAAAATTCTACCCAGGCCTTCATGTTCTCTTACCTAAAATATAGCTGTGGGCTCTTGAATTATCTCCTGCCTTTCATCACTGATTTGCCAGTGCAAACCAATTAAAGTACAAATTTCCAAGCCTGGAAATCAAGTTTGCTCATAATATGGCCGCAGCTCAACCTTACTAAATATTTCCCACTATGTCTCACTGTTACATCACATGAATGGTTGCAACCAGCCTGTGGGCTCTTTATTTCCAATCTGTAGACTTTGTTCAGTTAGCTGACTCCTTTTCTTAAATTATTAATTAGTTGCTCACATTTAAAGACTGAGGCATTTCACACGCACAAAATTTGGATTTCTAGCTTCTTCTGAAACATTGGGAGACCTGGCAACACTGGGTCCACAGCCTTACAGTCACATGGATATGATGACATGATGGCGACTACTCTCTGTCATGAGACTGTCATGAGAGACCCCCACCCACTCACATCAAGTTATTTACATAACCTACTAAGCCCCTGAAGGCACTTGGGGCTCAGCTCTCTATATGCCCCAACTGCTGCCCAACTGTATACCTCATTGTCGTGTAAATATGCCCCAATTTTTTAAGATGCTGTCCGTACCCAGCTCATGGTACCCTTGGCACTCAGTATTCTCTTAAATGTTAAAGCTTTCTACTGAAATCATCTGTGACTCTGTCGAGGAACTCTCTGACTATGAGCATGATTGGCCTACACAAAACGTACACCCCTGAGAGCAGCCTAAAAGCGATGACAATGGCAGTAAATAGACGAGTAGTTCGCCTTCTTCACCCCAGTGATGAGCACTCCGTGACATGCTCTCCGCAGTCTCCCAGAGATCTCCAGTGGGACCGAGCGACAGCTGCACACAGCGGTGACCTGCTCATGTGACACCACTGAGTTGACTTCTTGCACTTTCCTCTCTCACTTCCCCACTCCTCTACTGAACTTCTTGGTATCACCTCTCAAATTAAATATGTACTCAAACCCTTATCTCAAGACCTGTTCCTGGGGGAATCCTGCTAAGACACTTTTCTGCTGCTAAAACGCCAATCACCCCATTCCTTGCTACGGTGCCCTTCTGCTTTCCCTTATCCCCCATCTCCACTTCATTTCCTCAGCCCTTCTTATCCCTCTGAGTTGGACTCAGATGTTTCCTCAGTCATGAAAATGTTCCTGATGTCCCATCACGCCCGGATTTACATAAGCGTGGAATGCTGATGAACCCTGTTTAGTAATGATGCATGCACAACCCAGAAGTGAGAAAGTGAATCTTCGGTAGATGCGACATGGGAGCCAGCGGATCGAGTAAATTCCTTTTAACTTCTTTTCCTCCCCTGGATCGACTGTTTCGAGATGTTATAAGGCTCCTCAGGGGGTAACTGCGTGATTGCTCATCAGTCACATTTAGAAGCAGCTAATCTGATAATTCATATTGTGTATGGGCTCTTCCTTCTTCCCTACATAGCTCCCCTTGTCCCTATGGCTGCCCCCTGGGATTGAGCTTTCTAATACTGGGGTATTAAGTCTTTGCTTCAGACTCTCATTTCTGAACCCCCAAGCTAAAACATCTACTATGTTATTGACAAATACAGAAAGTTCTTTGAGTGGTGAAATTATGCTTAAATTTTTTTTATACCTACCATTGTGCTTACTACTGCTCTCTGTAATATTTAATAATATTAGTTGAGTTCTTTTATTAAAAAGTATTAATTTGCTGAGGGATTGGTGATATTATATATAATGAGCTGGTTTTCTTATGCCAGGGAAGATATGGAAGCCATAAATTTGGGCTCATAAACAGATAATTCAATAATCTCAACTAATAATGTACTTATCACACATTTGCTCCATGTCAAGAATTATTTTGGAATTGGAGAAATAGAAGGAGGGAGTTCGGGAAGGGGCAGATTGTCATTAAATACAGAAAGAAAGAAAAGAATTGTTAGATCCCAAGGAGCTTATTCTCCATTATCATATTGATTGTCTTCTTGGGATCTTACTTTCTTTTGCAATTTTCCCAGGAACTATACTTCTTTTGCAGTTCCATACAGAGTCACTGTAATTTGCCTAGAAGGAAAATGGTGACTAATCTAACATAGAAGTACAAGAGGCATCTCTGCAGAGTATAGAAAAATGACAAAAATCTAAATATTCTATTCTAATCCCTGAAAACAATTGAGTGTGTTTATATTTTTTGGCTTAAACCTCATGGCCCTAATAAAATTTAAATGTGATGAAAGGCATCATTGATTGGAATGGATGAGCATGACTCCCACTCTGGCCTGAACACCAAAAGTGATATCCCCAACTTAATAAGACCAATATAGGGGTATATTGTCATAGAGGAGTACATGACTGATACATTTTTAATACTTGTATTTATATTATTCTGAAAGTAAACATAAGGTTTCTGGAGCAGGGACATATTATTATGATTTACAGCAAGAGTCACATCATGGTGGGATGTCAGTGAAAATGGCACTATAAGGACCTTTGAAAATTAATCCCTCCATAAAAGCAATTAAAAAAAACTGGCAAAAAGTATCAAATTCAACTTTTTTAGAGCTTTGGAAATTAACCAAAGGCTTGTAGAAACCTGGGGAGCATTTAGTAGAGAAAAATGCCTGACTCTCAATTTTTAAAAAATGAGCTTTGTTTTTATTTTGACATGTTCTATTCTGATTCCAAACTTCCCAGAACAGTGGTAGCCTTGAAAAATAATAGCTTGCAAGCCTGGTACTAAAGAGAGCAGAACGGAGCTTCAGTTCTTTCAAAGCCTCTTTCCCAAAGAACAGTTATTATTTGACTTATCTAGTGATTTTTCTGGAAGATCTCACTCAAAATACTTGTCTTCATTTGACCTAACTCAAGCTTGCCCAGTGCTAAAAATCTTTTTTTTCTGGTGTCATTTGTCATAAACATTTACAGGCAAGTGCAGGCATATCATGGCTGCCTGATCAATAACAATTGAGGCAAACAATAGATTAAACAAAAGCTTAGATATTTGCAAAATATACATCTGACAAAGGATTAATATCCAGGATATACAAGGAACTCAAACAACTTTACAGCAAAAAACCAAATAACCCAATTAAAAAATGGGCAAAGGAGCTGAATAGGAATTTCTCAAAGGAAGATATATGATTGGCCAACAGACACATGAAAAAATGTTCAACCTCAGGGCCGGCTCGGTGGCGCACTGCTATAGTGCGCCGCTTGGGAAGCGCGGTGGCGCTCCCGCCGAGGGTTCGGATCCCACATGCAGACCGGCCGCTCACTGGCTGAGAGAGGGGCGGGAGCAACACCGAGGGTTGCGATCCCGTGGCCGGTCCTGGTCCGGTACGGGTGCGACACTGAGGGTTGCGATCCGTTGCCGGTCACGAAAAAAGACAAAAAGGAAAAAAAAAATGTTCAACCTCACTCAGCATCTGGGAAATGCAAATCAAGACTACTTTGAGATATCATCTCACTCCAGTTAGGATGGCTACCATCCAAAAGACTGAAAATGATAAGTGCTGGAGAGGTTGTGGAGAAAAAGGAACTCTCATTCACTGTTGGTGGGGCTGCAAAATGGTGCAGCCTTTATGGAAAATGATATGGAGGTTCCTCAAACAATTACAGATAGATCTACCATATGACCCAGTGATTCCACTGCTGGGAATATACCCAGAGGAATGGAAGTCATCATGCTGAAGGGATACCTGTACTCCAAGGTTTATTGCAGCTCTGTTTACAATAGCCAAGAGCTGGAACCAGCCCAAATGTCCATCATCCAATGAGTGAATAAGGAAACTGTGGTACATCTACGCAATGGAATACTACTCTGCTATAAAAAAAATAAAAATACTACCATTTGCAACAACATGGATGGACTTAGAGAAAATTATATTAAGTGTAACAA
>NW_007732144.1:120955-123173 GCF_000696425.1 Galeopterus variegatus
CAGAGGAATGGAAGTCATCATGCTGAAGGGATACCTGTACTCCAAGGTTTATTGCAGCTCTATTTACAATAGCCAAGAGCTGGAACCAGCCCAAATGTCCATCATCCAATGAGTGAATAAGGAAACAGTGGTACATCTACGCAATGGAATACTACTCTGCTATAAAAAAAATAAAATACTACCATTTGCAACAACATGGATGGACTTAGAGAAAATTATATTAAGTGTAACAAGTCAGGCACAGAAAGAGAAATACCACGTGTTCTCATTTATTTGTGAGAGCTAAAAATAAATGAATAAATAAACACACAGACAAATAAAGGGAAGGGGGGAAGAAGACAGAATACCCACAAAAATTCCTTGAACTATTTAAGTCAAGTAAACAGATATGATGTGGAGCGGGGAGGGGAGGGGATGGAGAGGAATGGGTAAAGGGATATGATAATCAACAACAATGTATTTTGAGAAGTAAAATATAAAATAAAAAATATCCACAGCTGTCTCCTAGTCAATAAAAATATTCTGAAAAAAAAAAGTAAATGCTGAAGAACGAATTGTCCATAGGGACTTTGAAAAGCTTCAACATGTACCTGGGAATCTAGAAGACCACATGCATATGTAGGGCTGTGCACATGCTCATGAAAGAACTGAGAAAGCCCTAGCCTCTCACCTTTGGCTGACCTTGAGGCCCTGCATAAGTAGGATGAGAAGGCTAAGGCAGAGCTGTAAATTGCCTGATTAAATGTTGAAGGCACACCCCACCATGCACACAGAGCCCCTCAGAAAAGATTGAGAGATGTATTAGTTCAGGCATTTAATAAAATCTCTGTCCCATCATTAGCTGATCATAAAGCTAATTGAGTAGAGACTTCAGTGGCAAGACATGAAAAAGAATACAGATTTTACAGAATTATTTCAGAAAAATTACTGAGCAAACAAATAATAACAGCTATAACAAACTGCAACAACAAACCCTAAGGAGAAGGGAGACTCTGATTTCCAGAATTGCAACATTATATCATTTGAAATGTTCAGATTTCAATAGAACTTATGAGACATGCAAAGAAATAAGAATGTATGACTCATACACAGGAAAAAGCAATCAATTGAAGCTATCCCCAAGGAAGCACAGACACTGGACTTATTAGACAAAGACTCTAAATCAGCTATTTAAAATATGTTCAAAGAGCTAAAGGAAAAAATGTCTAAAGAACTAAAGGAAAGTATAAGAAGGATGTCTCACCAAATAGAGAGTATCAATAGAGAGATAGAAATTATAAGAAGGAGTCAAATAGAAATTCTGGAGTTAAAAAAAACAACAACCAAAATGAATAATTCATCCAGAGAGACTCAATAGCAGATTTGAAGAGGCAGAAGAAAGAATCAGTGAGCTTGAAGATAAGTCTATTGAAATTATAAAGTCTGAGGAACAGAAAGAAAAAAGAATAGAATAAAGAAAAATGAACAGAGCCTTAGACCCCTGTGAGAATCTGCATACCAATATATGCATAATGGGAGACCTAGAAAGAGAAGGTAGAGAAAAACGGGCAGAAAGAATATTTGAAGAGATAATGGCTGAGACATCCCCAAATTTGATGAAAAACATCAATCTACACCAAGAAGGTAAAAAAAATTCCAAGTAGAATAAACTCAAAGGCATTTGCACCTATACACATCGTAATTCAACTGTCAAAAGTCAAAGAAAAAGAGAGAATCTTGAAAGTAGCAGAAGAGACTTATCATATATGTTATGGGTCAAATGTTTGTTTCCCCAAAATTCATATGTTAAAGCCCTAACTATCAACGTGATGGTATTGGGAGGTAGGGCCTTTGGGAGGTAATTAGGTTTAGATGAGGTCATGAGGATGACTTCCATGACAGGATTAGTGCTCTTATAAGAAGAGGAAGATGCCAGAACTTCCTCTTACCACCATGTGAGGATACAGCAGGAAGACAGCAACCTACAAGTCAGGAAGAGGGTCCTTACCAGAACCTGGCCATTCTGGCACCCTGACCTCATAATTCCCAGCCTCCAGAACTGTGAGAAATAGATGTTTGTTGTTTAAGCCACCCAGTCAATGGTATTTTGTTATAATAGCCTGAGCTAAGACAGTCTATCAGAGACCTTCGATGAGATTTGCAGTGACTTTCTCATCAAAAATCATGGAGCACAGGGGGCCGGCCCGGTGGCGCACTGGATAGTGCGCCGCTTGGGAAG
>NW_007732144.1:124011-124605 GCF_000696425.1 Galeopterus variegatus
AAAATCATGGAGCACAGAAGGCAGGGGGAGAACATTGAAAAGTGCTGAAAGGAAGAAAATAAAACAATAGCTGGTAACCAAGTTTTTTATATTCAATAGATTATTCTTCAAAAATGAAAGAAAAATTAAGACGTTTTCCAGACAAAAACTGAAAGAGGTAGTCTAGCAGACCTACTCTATGAGAAACCTAAAGATAGTCTTTTAGGATGAAATAAAAGGACACTAAGCATAACTCAAATCCACATGAGAAAATAAAGAGCACCAGTAAAGGTAATACACAGGTAAATATAAAAGACAGTATAAATGTATGTTTTACTGGTAACTCCTTTTTCCCCCTATCTGACTTAAAAGACAACTACATCATGCAATAATTATAAATATATGTTGATGGACACACACTGTATGAAGATGTAATTTGTGACAATAGCAGCATGAAGGAGAAGGGAAGCATAGAGCTGGAGAGAAGCAAATTTCTTGCATACCATTGAAAGTAAGTTAGTATTAGTTTGAAGAACTGTTATAAATTAAGATGTTAGTGGTATTCCTTGGGCAGCCACTAAAAAGACAACTCAAAAATATATAGTAAAAAAAAAA
>NW_007732144.1:124736-125905 GCF_000696425.1 Galeopterus variegatus
CAATTAAAAGTCAGAGATTGATGAAAATTTTTTTAAAGATCTAACTTTACACTGTCTAAAATAGACTCACTAGATTCAAAGACACAAATAGGCTAAAAGTAAAAGATTAGTGGTGCAAACGGTAACCAAAAGAGAGCTAGAGTGTCTATACTGATATCAGACAAAATCGACTTTAAGACAAAAAAATTGTTACTAGAGACAAAGAAAGATCAATACATTAGAAAGATACAGCAATTATAAATATATATACACCTAACAACAGATCTCCAAAATACATGAAGAAAAACTGACAGATTTGAAAACAGAAATAGACAATTGAACAATAACAGTTAAAGACTTCAGTGCCCCCACTTTCAACAATGGATAGAAAAACTAGAAAGATCAGCAAAAAAATAAAAGATATGAACAACACCATAAGCCAACTTGACCAAACAGACATCTGTAGAAAACTTTTCCCAACAAAAACAGAATACGCGTTATTCTCAAGTGCACATGATAAGTTATCCAGGACAGATAATACGATAGGCCATAAAACAGACAATAATTTTAAAAGTATTGAAATCATATAAAATTTGCTCTCTAATCACCTGGAATAAAATTAGAAATCAATAACAGAAAATAATTTGGGAAATTCTAATGGTGCCTGTTTACATGTACAAGGGTAAAGGAATGAAGGAGAGAAGGGGATGGAGTTTGGGCCCTGATTAAACAATTTTTCAGCTAGAGTGAGGCACATTTTTATACAGTTTGAAGTTTCATTTATACAGCCAATATTTCAAACTTGATCCCATGCTTTTATAGCTTTACTAAAACAAGCTATTTATGAGATAACTGTGCCAATTAATATTGAACAAGTCGCCTGGTAGGGAAAGTCTAAACTTCAGGAAGTTGTAGGAGAAGATAGATAGGCTTCAGCAAGAGATTAGTAGGGGAAATAGCATGAAATAGTGAAGAAATGAATCAGTACTGACTCATAGGTGAAAAAATGTGCCCTTGGTCCATTTCAGGGATGTAAAACAGAAATAAAAATGAAGGAAATGGTCTCATAGTATTGGCATATGGAAAAGCCCAAGTCAGTGAGTGTTGACTCTGATCTGTATTTTGCCTTGGAAAACACTTTGATGTTAATGGTGTATCTGAGATGACATCAGATTCTTTGTATTATCTAA
>NW_007732144.1:126053-126801 GCF_000696425.1 Galeopterus variegatus
GGAAAACACTTTGATGTTAATGGTGTATCTGAGATGACATCAGATTCTTTGTATTATCTAAGCTAAGTTCTGGTGCTGTTGAATCCGAATGGGGAGCGAACCTTTTGCTATTCAGCAATGTAATGGTGAAACACTGAGGAGCTTATCCCAGAGGCTTTCTTATCTGTGGATTTCCTTCATTGACCCATGAAAGTTCTTCTTGGTGGTGGCAACATCTCTGTGATGCTCTCATTAATCTCATTTGCATCTTGGTTTCTCAAGCAGTTTACCCAGACTTTTACTATAGATTTATCACATTTAATTGTTTATATATAGCGTCTAACTTTATTATCTTACAGGGCAGGAGCTGGCTCATCATAGTTTGTTAAAACGAAATGAAACTAGTAAAATAATTTTTGTGCCTTTGTTTCCAGAGATCTAGAATTATCTATCTAGGCTTTTAATTTAGAAATACCTACCCCACCACCAGCCTCTACTAGCAATCCACAGCTTGAGGATGATGGCCTGATATTGGGAGCAAGAGAAAGAGAGAAAAGTTGGACAGAAAGGAAATGTCAGCTCTTAGTTCCCCGCTCCTTGACATCAGACATTTCTTAAGACATCCTTTGTGCAATAATAGGATGATAGAGAACTTTGAGTCCTAATTTTGGATTCTCAACCCATACTTTCTTTTTCTTTTATTCAACCACACATCCGAACTAGAGGTGCCAGGTGGCATGCCCCAACAGAAAGCAATCCAAATTTTTCA
>NW_007732144.1:127567-133045 GCF_000696425.1 Galeopterus variegatus
TGTGTGGTGCCTTCATTATGTAGACAGGTTTTTCTGTGTGGTCACTGAAAATGGTTGCCACTAGCTTCAGTCTGACCTGGATCCAACAGGAAGAGGATCCCTTCACTCTGTTCGCATGTCAATGCCAAAACAACTCTAATCATCAATGACATATGTCACTGTTTCTGGATCAATTATGGTATCTAAAGTAACGAAATGGTGTGACTTAGTGATTAGGAGCATGAAATCTTAAGCCAGACCGCCTGGATTAGAATCCAGGAGCTATAATGTTCTACCTGGGATACAATGGACTGGCTACTTAACTTCTCTATGCCTCAGTTTCTCCATCTGGCATTACTGTGAGGAACAAATGAGTTCATATATGAAGAGTTTAGAAAAGCGACGGGTGGACAAGAGAGCAAGCACTTATGTAACTTTGGCCCAGCTGGGTCATCCGTCTACTCTTGTGGCTAAGAGTGCATATATGCTGGGAGATGTTGTAATTGAAAGAAATACCTGGAAAAGAAGTGTTTTGCAGTTCACGAAGTACTCTTACATCTATTTTTCCATTTGACTCTTACTCCAATCCTGAACAGAGGTCATATTATTTTTTCCATTTTACATATGGGGAAACAGGCACAACTAGCCCTATGTCACACAATTAGTGAACAACAGTGATGAATCTTGAACCCAGGACTTATGAGCTTTCCACAATACCCTGAGTTGTACAGTTATTGCCAGAGAGGCGGTGATTATGGGCCCAGCCTAGCCTGAGCTGCTGGATAATATTTCTGGATAATGCAGCCCTGTCTAATCTGTGATTTAAAGTTCTCCTCAGGAAACAATTTACTAGGTGCTGTGATCTATTGTTCTCTGCACTTCAGGGACCTGGCATCTAGAGGCACACAGGACCGTGTGGTGCTTCCACCTGTTTAGGCACTCACTGGCTTGGTGTTTGTGGTGGCCATGGTGCTTGAGCTCTGAAGATATCGTCTGGTGCTCAGAAGTCTGTACAAAGCGTCTCATTAACTGAGTAGGGTAAACAGGTTGGAAATACAAAATGATCTGGACATAGAATATAATCCCCGATTTAAATGTGACTTGTTACTTTTTTTTAAAAAAAGGAATCTGAATGCAGCTTATTAATGCATAATCAATTTACACATGGTATAGGGAGTCTTTATACCAGGCCAGTGTAACTAGAAGTTATAGGCGATTTAAATGTGACTTGTTACTTTTTTTTAAAAAAAGGAATCTGAATGCAGCTTATTAATGCACAATCAATTTACACATGGTATAGGGAGTCTTTATACCAGGCCAGTGTAACTAGAAGTTATAGGCAAGAACTTGGACTTTAGTGTCTGACACAATCTGGTTTTTGTTTGTTTTTGTTTTGACTTTGGCCTTTTGAGCATCAGATTGATTTTCCTTCAGGATACATGTGGGCAAATAGAGAAAAAAACAACAAAAACTTACTCAGATTGGGCCTTAAGTTTAGGAATGAGGAAAGGGTAGTGTTCTCTTGTAGAGAATTTCTTAGAGCTGTGTGACAATGTCCAGTGTGGGAGGGTGTGGTAGCGTCTCCAAATACCATGCCATCACTTCTTGCTCTCCCTGAATGTGCTGCTGCCGTATCCATCAAGAGATGGAGTCTGTCTCCTTTCCCCTTGAATCTGGGCTGGCCCTGGAACTTACTTTGACCCATAGAATTAACAGAAATGACACTCAGCCAGTTCTAGACCTAGACTTTAAGAAATAGGGCAGCTTTTACTTTCTCTCTGGGAAGCCAGACTTCATGCTGTAAAAAAGCACAGGCTAGACCACCGTGGGAGTGACTGTGTGGAGAGAGAGAGACCACATGGAGGGACCAGGCCTGGGACTGAAGACTTCTTGGACCTTCTTGCCCAGCTGGCCTGTCAGCTGAAGGCAGCTGAGTTATGACCCTAGACAACGCCTTGTGGAGCAGAATTGCCTAACCAAGTTCTAAGGAAATACCTGACCCACAGACATTTTGAGAAAGAATCTGTCATTTTTGTTTTAGCCAGTGAGTTTTGAGGCGGTTTCTTACAGAGCAAGAGATCTTTCTGCAACAAGGGGTATCCCTCAGAAGCTTCTGATGGGAAGCCAACCCATTCTCTTTTCTTGACTTTAATTCCCAGAATGATGATGGCAGTAAGAAATTAACTAAAGCAAATAAAAGATGGAGATCTTAATACAACAGCCCTTTTCCATTTCTCTCTTCTGAAACAGCATCCTCTGATGATGGCATTTGTTGAGTCCATTTAAGTGAATTCCAAATCTTCATTCAATTCAATTAAAAAAAAAATACTTACAGATACTCTCCCAGGAGCTGGAGGCACAGCCCTGGACATGAGAGACAACATTTGTTGAGTCCATTTAAGTGAATTCCAAATCTTCATTCAATTCAATTAAAAAAAATACTTACAGATACTCTCCCAGGAGCTGGAGGCACAGCCCTGGACATGAGAGACAGGACCTCTGGTTTTTGGACCTTAGACTCTAGTGGGGAAGCCAGGGAAGAAACTACAAATATGATGAGAGTTATAAAAGGGAAGGTTCAGGGAGCAAAAGATGGGACAGTTTCTCTGAGAAAGTCAATTTTAGGTTGAGACTGGAGGAGGAATAGAACTTAGCCAAGTGAAAGGGCAAATGGGGGGTGAGGAGGCAGGGGAGGGGCAGGCAGAGGCTATGGGGAGAGCAATAGAGGTCTCTGCTCATGTGTGAGGGAGTGGGGCCCAGCTCTTCAAGGCTGAGGTCATCTGCTATCACACAGACTTCCACAGGTGTGCTGCACTGTGCAGCCATTTCTAGGCACTCCTGTTCTTACTCTCCTTCCATATTCAAGGCCTATTCAGGAGCTTGGAATGCTTGTGGCTGTTTTCATCCTTTCTAGCCCAATCTTCTTTCCCTTCCAGATCTAGGCTCTGCTCTGATTCTTTCAGCTCCTCAAGTTACTTGAGATTCAGTCAGAGTCCCATGGGCTCTGTAAGCAGGGGTGCCATGACCAGCTTTTATAGTTCAGTCTCCTTTTCGAATCAGCATACATGTGGACTCATTCTCAGTCTCTCTCTCTCTCATTCTCTTTAACACATGCACATGTGTGCAAACACACACACATGCACACACACACATAGTTGTCAACTATATCTTTTCAAGTCAAGAGTTCATGGAGAAATAGAACAACATGTCCTGCTCTCCCTTTTTCTTTTCTAACCACTAGAGTCCTCCTCTGGAAATGTTCCGGGTCTCTGAGATTTTCTTCCCCCAGAGTCATCAAACACGGACTCTACTACTTATCTAAGTCACCTACCTTGTCTGAGATTCAGCTTCATCATTTATAAACTGCAAAAATACCTGCCCCTTCAAAGAGTTGTTGTGAGGAATAAATTGATTTATACTCATGAAAATACTATTCAAATACTTATCTTATGATTCTTCCTGGTCACAGAATCCAAAGTAGTCTGTGTCTGATACAGGCATGAATCATGATATTGAAAAGGTTAAAACAATAACTGCAACAAAACACGTCAGCCAGATGGAAGCTGGTCTCTGTGAAAGGCAGCTTCAGCTTCAGCCAACAATTATAATTTAGGAAGTGAACATCTCAAGGCTGGGGTCACCAGACAGTGTGCTTGGTTGGTGGTCTGAACAACACTACACAGACGATGGGAATATGACAAATACTTTCTGCTTCTGTGGATTCTGGTGGCGGTGGGGAAGATGACGATCATCATTGAAGGTCTTCTCACATATGAAGGTTGGGCATGAAGGTGCTGTTGAGGACTGAAAGGATTTAGCCACTTTCTTAATGATGCCCTTGGGAGGTCTTCTCATGTCTGGATTCACTGATGAGTGGGCAATTACTTTCCACCAATCTGGCTCTACTCTTTGGCTTTCCAATTTACTGCCTGACTGCAGAGCCAATCAGCACATTTTTGCAGTAGAATCTCGCTGGTGGGCAGAACGCTGAGCCCGACAGCTGTGTTCGGAGTGCCACAGGCAATTAACCACACATCGCTGTTTCAATGAACTAGTTTTACAGGGACTCAATGGTGGGCTCATGTCTTGTGAAATGCTCTTGTGGGTTTGGACAGTGAGCCACATTTCATGATTCAAGACACATGGCCACTTTGACTGTAGAGTCAAATTTCCAGGCAAATGACCAGAAGAGTCTTAAGGGAAAGCCAGGTGAAACAGGATAGTCACTGCGTCATCAAGCAGCACTGACCCACGGTCTGTTAGACATCTCTGGTGGCAGTCGAAGCTTCTGGAGAAAGTATATTGAGTTTTTGATGCTGCCAGGGTGCAATTAATAAATATGCTCCAATAAATTAATTAATGTTCTGGTGACAATTCACATTTCGGATTTAGTTTGGTTCCTGCCTTATTTTAAAGTGACCTTTATTTCCCTAGGAGGTACAATAGGTCTACAGTGATAATAAAATGATAATCTCTGATTCAGCCTCTGGAAGCCAAACCACCAGATTCTCAGCAGTGCCCATTGCCACAGACTGAAAAATAATACTCTATTTTTTCAGGGGCATCTAGGATCTGACACATGCTCACTAATGGTTGGTGCTGCCCTCTCCATCTACCTCAGTAACTCTTACTGGGGCTCCTAGTCTCTGGGAGATGCTGTCTTGACTAAAAACTGGCCTAGGAGTCAAAGGACGAGTTTGTCCCTCGGCTCAGAGAGGTGAACTCCCCACCTGCCCTCTCCATCTACCTCAGTAACTCTTACTGGGGCTCCTAGTCTCTGGGAGATGCTGTCTTGACTAAAAACTGGCCTAGGAGTCAAAGGACGAGTTTGTCCCTCGGCTCAGAGAGGTGAACTCCCCACCTGCCCTCTCCATCTACCTCAGTAACTCTTACTGGGGCTCCTAGTCTCTGGGAGATGCTGCTGCTTGGAGTCTTGACTAAAAACTGGCCTAGGAGTCAAAGGACGAGTTTGTCCCTCAGCTCAGAGAGGTGAACTCCCCACCTGCCCTCTCCATCTACCTCAGTAACTCTTACTGGGGCTCCTAGTCTCTGGGAGACGCTGCTGCTTGGTGTCTTCACTAAAAACTGGCCTAGGAGTCAAAGGATGAGTTTGTCCCTCGGCTCAGGGAGGTGAACTCCCCACCTAGCCTCTCTGTGCCCAAGGTTGGTTCAATGTCCCCTTCTGTCTCTCTATGTTCTTGCCCTTGGCAATCTCATAGCTATAGCTATTAGTTGCATAGGTTCAATAATTCAGTAGTCATTCAACAAATATTGACTAACTGCCCACTATGTGCTAGGCACTGTTCTTAGTGCTTGCTGTAACACACACACACACACACACACACACACACACACACACACACACACACACACACACCTGTCCTCATGAGCTTCTAGTGGCAGGAGGTGGACTATACAAAGTTAAGCAAAATACATATAATGTCAGAAGGTGATCAGGACAAGGGAGAACAAAAAAATAGAAGGAAGGCCAGTGAGAGG
>NW_007732144.1:133626-140109 GCF_000696425.1 Galeopterus variegatus
AATGTCAGAAGGTGATCAGGACAAGGGAGAACAAAAAAATAGAAGGAAGGCCAGTGAGAGGTGGGGCTCCTGTCATTTTAAAAGCGGCTGGAGAAGGCCTCACAGAGAAAATGACTTTTGAGCAAAGCCCTGAAGTAGGGAAGAGAGTGAACCATGAGGGTGAGGGGAAGGAGAGTGATCCAGGGGAGGACACAGCGAGGGCAAAGGCCCTGGGTGGGGTGAGCCTGGCAGGTTTGTGATACAGCCAGGAGGCTGATGTTGCTGGAGCCGAGGGTGCAGGGAAGAGTGGCGGAAGGTGAGTTCTGAGAAGTGTGGGTGCTGCTGGTACCCACCGGGTGGGGCTGTGCAGACCTTTGCGAGGACTTTGGATTTTTCTCGGAGTGAGAAGGGAGGCTGTGACAGAGTTTTAGCTGAAGAGAGATCTGAATTACATTTAGAAAGATCCCGTTGCCTGTTTTGTTGAGAATAGATTGGGGTCTGCAGGGGAGGAAGGGATTGCAAAACAGAAACAGCCAAACCAGTTAAGAGGCATCTGCAATAATCAGGACAGAAAGTGATGATGACTTGGACCAGGAGAGCAGTGTTAGGGGAAGTGAAAAGTAGTCAGATACTGGATTTTTCTAAGGCACAGCCAACAGGATGGGATGCAACAGGCTGCAGATCTACATCTCTGGTTGGCCTCTCTCCCTCGTGCCAGTCTCACAGTTTTAAACCGTCTCTGGATGACTCTACCTGGATGTCTTTGCAGTGCTCCAAATTCATCATGCCCCAGGCCATCATTCCCTAATGCCACTCCCACCCTAACCACCTCTTCTTATATTTTCTGGAAATAGCAACTTAGAATCATATGAAAGTCTTACTCTCCATATATAATAGTTGATAAGTTCTAAAGATTCTTCCCTGATTGCCATTTGAATCCACACTTCCATTCTAATCCTACCACCATAACTGTAGACTTACCTTATCTCCCTCCTGAAGATTCAATTCTACAAATACTGAATACCTATTACGGGTAGGTCACTGCTGGAAGGGCCCAGTGCGACCCCAGCCCTCCAGGTGGTTAGCTAATAAGGAGATGAGACCATAGTAAGATAGGCGAGCGCATAGCTGGTCACAAAGTAGCCACCATGAAGCTTGGACCCCCAGTCCCTCAATCACACTGGGGCAGGGGCTGGTGCTCACAACACCCGCAAATGCTGAGCTGGCAGAAGAAGGCCTGAGACATATCCCATTGCTATTATACCCCAGCTCTTGCTGAGTGCTTCCTTGGCCTTCAGGCTAACAGACCCACGATCATTATCCTAGACAGACAGGACTTGCTGCAGTGCAAGGACCACCATCTCTGGATTTACATATACCAGGGCTGGACTCTCAGCTCTGTCATTCATTCCCCCCAGGCCTTTGAGTGGGTTGCTTAATTCTCTCTGAGCTAGTTTTCTGGAGTTTAAAGACAGTAGATATAAGGTGGCTTGCACAGTTGGCATTTGATAAACACTCACTATTATTGGATGCCACTTTGCCTCCCTTCTGACCTGCCTCTCACAAGGCCACTAGATTCATTTCCCCAAAAAACAGGTCTTGGATTGTTACATAGTTTGCATGGCAATTTACCATAAACAATGCCTTGTCATAGGGAATGTGATGTCTGTGAGTGTTAGTAAACTTTAAGCCACACTTCTTTTTAAGACTCTGACATCCTGAAACCTTTTCACCAATAGAAATCATCTTCTTGATTTTAAAGAGAAGCCAATGGAAGGACTTTTTTTTTTTCCTTTTTGCTCTTCTTGTTTCTTTTCAGATAAATCAGTAAATTTTAAAGTATTTATTAAGTGCTTGATCTGTCCCTGGGCTGGGGAANCACACACACACACACACACACACACACACACTCCTGTCCTCATGAGCTTCTAGTGGCAGGAGGTGGACTATACAAAGTTAAGCAAAATACATATAATGTCAGAAGGTGATCAGGACAAGGGAGAACAAAAAAATAGAAGGAAGGCCAGTGAGAGGTGGGGCTCCTGTCATTTTAAAAGCGGCTGGAGAAGGCCTCACAGAGAAAATGACTTTTGAGCAAAGCCCTGAAGTAGGGAAGAGAGTGAACCATGAGGGTGAGGGGAAGGAGAGTGATCCAGGGGAGGACACAGCGAGGGCAAAGGCCCTGGGTGGGGTGAGCCTGGCAGGTTTGTGGTACAGCCAGGAGGCTGATGTTGCTGGAGCCGAGGGTGCAGGGAAGAGTGGCAGAAGGTGAGTTCTGAGAAGTGTGGGTGGTGCTGGTACCCACTGGGTGGGGCTGTGCAGACCTTTGAGAGGACTTTGGATTTTTCTCGGAGTGAGAAGGGAGGCTGTGGCAGAGTTTTAGCTGAAGAGAGATCTGAATTACGTTTAGAAAGATCCCGTTGCCTGTTTTGTTGAGAATAGATTGGGGTCTGCAGGGGAGGAAGGGATTGCAAAACAGAAACAGCCAAACCAGTTAAGAGGCATCTGCAATAATCAGGACAGAAAGTGATGATGACTTGGACCAGGAGAGCAGTGTTAGGGGAAGTGAAAAATAGTCAGATACTGGATTTTTCTAAGGCACAGCTAACAGGATTGGATGCAACAGGCTGCAGATCTACATCTCTGGTTGGCCTCTCTCCCTTGTGCCAGTCTCACAGTTTTAAACCATCTCTGGATGACTCTACCTGGATGTCTTTGCAGTGCTCCAAATTTATCATGCCCCAGGCCATCATTCCCTAACGCCACTCCCATTTCCCTAATGCCACTCCCACCCTAACCACCTCTTCTTATATTTTCTGGAAATAGCAACTTAGAATCATATGAAAGTCTTACTCTCCATATATAATAGTTGATAAGTTCTAAAGATTCTTCCCTGATTGCCATTTGAATCCACACTTCCTTTCTAATCCTACCGCCATAACTGTAGACTTCCCTTATCTCCCTCCTGAAGATTCAATTCTACAAATGCTGGAAGGGTCCAGTGCAACCCCAGCCCTCCAAGTGGTTAGCTAATAAGGAGATGAGACCATAGTAAGATAGGCAACCGCATAGCTGGTCACAAAGTAGCCTCCATGAAGCTTGGACCCCCAGTCCCTCAATCACACCGGGGCAGGGGCTGGTGCTCACACCACCCGCAAATGCTGAGCTGGCAGAAGAAGGCCTGAGACATATCCCATTGCTATTATACCCCAGCTCTTGCTGAGTGCTTCCTTGGCCTTCAGGTTAACAGACCCACGGTCATTATCCTAGACAGACAGGACTTGCTGCAGTGCAAGGACCACCATCTCTGGATTTACATACACCAGGGCTGGACTCTCAGCTCTGTCATTCATTCCCCCCAGGCCTTTGAGTGGGTTGCTTAATTCTCTCTGAGCTAGTTTTCTGGAGTTTAAAGACAGTAGATATAAGGTGGCTTGCACAGTTGGCATTTGATAAACACTCACTATTATTGGATGACACTTTGCCTCCCTTCTGACCTGCCTCTCACAAGGCCACTAGATTCATTTCCCCCCAAAACAGGTCTTGGATTGTTACATAGTTTGCATGGCAATTTACCATAAACAATGCCTTGTCATAGGGAATGTGATGTCTGTGAGTGTTAGTAAACTTTAAGCCACTCTTCTTTTTAAGACTCTGACATTCTGAAACCTTTTCACCAATAGAAATCATCTTCTTGCTTTTAAAGACAAGCCAATGGAAGGACTTTTTTTTTTTTCCCTTTTGCTCTTCTCGTTTCTTTTTAGATAAATCAGTAAATTTTAAAGTATTTATTAAGTGCTTGATCTGTCCCTGGGCTGGGGAACAAGAGATAACAAACATAATATTTACTTCCTGCTTTCAAGGGTCTGGTAGTTGAATGGGAGAGACTGGATTCATATGGAGACTGGAGATGTATGAAACAATTAGAGAAATATAACAGCAAGAGAAAATCTAAGAAATGAAATGAACATTTGGAAAAATAAAAGGAGGCTCTATGGGAACTCACACTGAATACCAAAGATTGGATAGGTGGAGATTAGGTAGGTAGAGATAGGGGAAAGGTGAGGAGAGGAAATTCCAATTTGGATCAATGATACTCTGTTATCTTTAACTCTCTGTTACAGTCTATTTTCCCATTGACTGTCTCATTTGGAAAATTCTCCATTGACACTGATGAAGATTTAGCTTTGTTAAATACTCTATCCAATTAAAAAACTTATTTTAGCACCTCTATGAACCCCCTCTGCAGAAGTCCTCTGCAATGCTTGGGCATTTCAACCTTCCTTTCATTTTCTTCTACCCCTTGCTGAAAGGAGGACCTGTGTTGGACAAACAAAGCCTGATAAAGAAGCTGAGGTCACATATATCAGCTTTTCTTTTCTCCTGGAGTTTCAAACACCCAAGTAAAGCAAAGTTTTCCCCATGGAACCCAAACAGCTTAGGTTTCCAGTTTTAAGTCAGAAGATTGTTATTATGCAATTTGTTCTCACTATTTTTCTCATTTCACATTGGAATGTTGATCTTAAGCAACTGTCTCTTCTACAAAAACACACAAAGAATCTTTTAACACAATAATATCCCTTTTTATTTCATTTGGCTGGGTAAAGACAGCTTTGTGCAAAGGAATTTAGAGCTTGTTAACTGAATCTTGGTTAATCCCACTTGAGTTTAAAGAGACTAGATTACTGTTTCCTTTCCTTTTCCTGGAAGTGAGACTTAAATTTAGTTTTATTTCATAGAACTTCTTGGACATAGGGCTTTATCCAAAGATAGGACTTTTAAAGCAGCAGAAAGCTATTTACTTAAAACCTAATGGCGCCCTCAAGTGGCACATCCCATTTCAAGATTCTAAATCTCACAGCAGCTCTTTCAGGTTAGTTTACTAAAAACTGGAGAAATTATTTTTTCAATGATCAAAGCTATCAGTTAGGTTTATTATTTTTTTGAAATGACTATGTATACTCCCCCTTATTAGCCTTTGATCCCTGGAGCACTTGAGATGTTTCTTGCTATCCGCTGCCACGAGAATGAAACTTAGATGCAAGCACCGATGCTACAGAGCATGGTTGATGGATGATTTCACAGCACATTCTCATGGGAAGGTGGCTTCACTCTTAGAATCAGTGATTCCTGCTGAGTTGATGTTTGAGCAAGGCAGGGGACTTGAGAAAATGGGTAAACACTTTGAAACTAAGCATGCTCTACCCTTCTTCCTCCTTCACATGCAGCTTCAAGAAGGCACGATGATTTACACTTCACCAGGTAGTAAATAGTGCTGAATTCTTTGGTTTCCTCAGAAGTGTCAGTGATCAAGTTACTGGTGGGATGAATGAACCACTTTGATCATTATTTTTTAAGGCCGACTTTGAACACAAAATCTTTGAAGTACATGGATTCAGAGCTTCCCACAGGCTGGCAAACCTTTACCAGACCTCACATTCCTTTGTGCAGTAAGAGTGAGACATTTGATGTGAGAGACAGGACAGCTGAGGGCTGAGGATGCATAATCCAGTGTCTGTTGCATGGGTGTTGTATTAGTCACTTGGCCCAAAGACTCAGCTCCCTAAGAGACTGGGAAGCACTGCACCTCTCCTCACTTAACCAGGCTGAGTGGTCTGATCAAAAGTCACCAGTAGCCTAGCTTGGCACATACAGATATGGCTGGGGTCTGCAAGGGCAAATTGCATCACACAACATTGGTCAGGGAAGGAGCCTGGAATGAGTCTCACGCTTGCACTGTCCCACTAGTTTTGGCATTTTATACAGACCTCACAGAAGTGTCAAAGCAATGATCAAAAAGATTAAAAACTACAGGAATAGAGAGAAAAACTTTAATGCATTGTCCCTTCATTGCTTTGATAATGGAGGATCAATTTCAGTGGAGTGTCATGGAGATTTACTCATGAATAAGGAAGCGCATTGGTTCAGTAGACACCAGAAGGATTTTGTTGTTGTTGCTAAGCTCATTAATATTCCCAGGAGAGCAATGAACATGCCACTCTGCTGGCTAGGGCTGTACAGATGGCCAATCTGACTTAGTAGATGAAAAGAAGCTAAAAGAGCCAAGAAAGAAAAAACACAAATTCAGGTGTGTTTAGTTGGCATGAAAGAGTTTCCCAATTCTTATGCGCCCTCTTCAGGGAAGGGAGCTGTGTACATTTCTCCTTTCTTTGTTCTCTTGCCACATAAAGTTGATTCCATTAAGTTAAAACAGTCTGGAAGATTGGGCAAAGACTCATGATCCATGCTTTTATAAGTGCATGTGTGTTGGGGGGAAGAGGACAGCACCCTTCAAGGACAGAACGTCCCTGTTAGATCTTCTCCTGGAATGCTGAGCAGACAGTGGGGATTGATATCTGGAGACACATGCACTAAGACTTAGGCTCATGATGCACACTAGCCACTAGAGGGCGACCCTGTGCAGTCATCACGGCCCAGAAGCCCAGACTCAAATTCCAGTCCTACAGGTGCAGCTTTGTTTTTTTTTTTTTTTTTTTTTTTTTT
>NW_007732145.1:0-1151 GCF_000696425.1 Galeopterus variegatus
TTCTGATTAGAAGTCAGTCATAACTTGTTCTCTTATTTTCTTGTGTATGAAGTGGTTTTTTGGGGCTGCTTTTAAGGCATTCCTTTCATCTTTTGTTTTTAGCAGCTGAATATGGAGTGCGTACGTGTGGTTCTATTGATATTTGTCCTGCTTGGAGTTATTGATACTTGTCCTGTTTGTCTTGTATGAATTCTTGGGTCTGTATGGTTTTAGTTTATATCAAATTTGGAAAAAATTTCAGGAATCATTTCTCAAGATAGTTTTTCTGCCTCTGTCTCTCCACTCCCCTCCTCAATCCCCCTCAATTATGGAACTCCAATGACACACACATGACAATGCTTAATGGAGGTTCTGGGGTTTTTATCTTTTCTCTCTCTTTACTTCTGTTTGAGTAGTTTTTATTACTGTTTCTTTAGGTTCACCTAAGTTTTTCTCCAGTGTCTAAATACATTTAAAATGATACAGTGAATTTTTCCTTGTTAGATATTGTATTTTTCAGGTTTAGAAATTCCATTTGATTATTTAATTTTCATTTCTTTTAAAATTATATTCATGTTTCGCTACTTCAAATCTCTGTCTATGAATCATCTATCTATGTTTTAAGTTCCTTGTTTGTTAATTCTATCATCTGTGTCATTTGTGGGCCTTTTTCTTTTCTGTTATTTCATTTTTTAACTTTTTGGTGGCTGGCTGGTGTGGACATCAGACCCTTGACCTGTGTGTTATTGGTCCTGTGCTCTCCTGAGTGAGCTCACGAGCTACCCGTTATGGCCTTTTTCTATAGACAGATTTATTTCTTGGTTTTGGATCACATTTCTTTTGCTTTTTAGCATGCATGATTTTTTTAAAAAATAAATGCTATATATTGTTGCTATTATGTTATGGGGGTTTTGGGTTTTTTGGTCCTACTTTAGAGAGTATTATACTATGTTCTGTCACATTTACATTTTTGTTAATCGGATTGATGTTATTGTTTTATCTTTAAGCTTTTTAGGGGTAGTTTAAAATAGCATTCTCTCTAGACTCAGTATTACTCTATATTACTCAAAAGTCTCTTCTGTGTCTACTGAATGTTCTGCTGTGCCGTGAAGACTTTCTGTTGTGGCTGGTTGGAACTCCAATATCTCCTGTCTCAAATGCTTGAGGATCCT
>NW_007732145.1:2217-3663 GCF_000696425.1 Galeopterus variegatus
TCACATTTACATTTTTGTTAATCGGATTGATGTTATTGTTTTATCTTTAAGCTTTTTAGGGATAGTTTAAAATAGCATTCTCTCTAGACTCAGTATTACTCTATATTACTCAAAAGTCTCTTCTGTGTCTACTGAATGTTCTGCTGTGCCGTGACGACTTTCTGTTGTGGCTGGTTGGAACTCCAATATCTCCTGTCTCAAATGCTTGAGGATCCTTGGCTTTCAGTGTCCTGGAAGTAATGTGTTTTGTTGTTTTACATTTACAGCTCAACCAAAGGCTTAAGACGGCTGCTATGCAGAATTCAAGAGCTCATTTTTTAGGTGGCTCACTGTTCACCAACAATCTCCTTAATTCAGCAACTTCAAGCTCATGTCTCTCATTCCATGTCAATGAGAGTATTATGCTCTTTGGGAAAATACCTCAGGCAGAAAGCTAATGATTTAGGGATTATATCATGTTCTTTACTTTAAAGGATCATAATCTGCTTTGTCTGTTATCCAGTTTCTGAAAAAATTACTTCATGTATTTTTCCCAGTTGTTTAGTTCGATAGGAAGGTAAGTGGGGTATGAGTTGCTCTGTTATGACCTAATGTAAAAGTCTACATTTGTATTGCAAATGTTTAGAGATGCTAAAATTGATAAATATCAGCAGTATTTATATCCTGTCCTAAAACTCAAAAATTGAGACCAGCAAATATAGCTCCTATGGAAGTCTGTATTATTGTCATGAATTTTTACTTGTATATTCCATTCATTTGTAGCAATGTGGACCTGACAGCTGTTGTGATCCTCAACGCTGTGTGCTGAAACAAGGATCCCAGTGTGCTACAGGATCATGCTGCCAGAACTGTCGAGTAAGAATTTAAGTTTGATAACATCTTCCAAATATATAAAGAATCATGTTTAGGATATTTTAGAACACTTAGACCTACAACTGTAAGTCAAAATAAATGACTTTTCAAAAAAATATAAAGATAATAAAATGAGAATCAGATTTCTGATTTTGTAAACTTTTGTTGGGGTCTGGGACCTCCTTTTAATACCAATATTCTCAATAACTTGATGCTGGGTTTTTTTTTTGTTTGTTTGTTTTCTTCCAAATTTTATTTTATTTTGTCAAAATACAATGTGGTTGATTATTGTGGCCCATTACCGAAACCTCCCTCCTCCACCCTCTCCCCCCACCCTCCCAACAACCTCCTTTCTGTTCACTTGTTGTATCAACTTCAAGGAATTGTAATTGTTGTGTCTTCTTCCCTCCCTGCCCCAATGTTGTTTGTGTTTTACTTATTTATTTTTAGCTCCCACAAATACGTGCAAACATGTGATATTTCTCTTTCTGTGCCTGATTTGTTTCACTTAATTTAATTCTCTCAAGGTCCGTCCATGTTGTTGCAAATGGCAGTATTTCATTCATTTTTTTAGCTGAGTAGTATTCCATTGTG
>NW_007732145.1:4523-8048 GCF_000696425.1 Galeopterus variegatus
TGGGGTGAGACGGTATCTCAGTGTGCTATTGATTTGGATTTCCCAAATGCTGAGTGATGTTGTGCATTTTTTCATATGTTTGCCATTCGTATATCTTCTTTTGAGAAATGCCTATTTAGCTCTTTTGCCCATTTTTAAATTGGGTTGCTTTTTTTCTTGTAATGTTGTTTCAGTTCCTTTTATATTCTGGATATTAATCCTTTGTCAGATGTATATTTTGCAAATATTTTCTCCCACTCTGTTGGTTGTTTTTTAACTCTGTTAATTGTTTCTTTTGCTGTATGGAAGCTTTTTAGTTTGATATAATCCCATTTATTTATTTTTCCTTTGGTTGCCTATGCTTTTGGGGTCATATTTATGAAGTCTGTGCCCACTCCTACTTCCTGAAGTGTTTCTCCTATGTTTTCTTTAAGAAGTTTTATTGTTTCAGGGTGTATATTTAATTATTTTATCCATTTTGAGTTGATTTTGGTATGTGGTGAGACGTATGGGTCTAGTTTTGTTTCCTGCATAATTATATCCAGTTATCCCAGCACCATTTACTGAAGAGGCAGTCTCTTCCCCACAGTATAGGCTTGGTGCCTTTGTCAAAGATCAGATGGCTGTAGGTGTGTGGGTTGAATTCTGGATTCTCTATTCTATTCCATTGATCAGTGTGTCTGTTTTTATGCCAGTACCATGCTGTTTTGGTTATTATAGCTTTGTAGTATAGTTTAAAGTCAGGTAGTAGTATGCCTCCAGCTTTATTTATTTTTTGCTCAGCATAGCTTTGGCTATGCGTGGTCTTTTGTTATTCCATATAAATGACTGGATAGTGTTTTCCATTTCTGAGANCCTGTTCTTAAAGGAAAAGCTTTCAGCTTTTCCCCATTCAGGATGATATGGGCAGTGGGTTCATCATATATGGCTTTAATTATGTTGACATACTTTCCATATACGCCTAACTCATAGAGGGTCTTTGTCATGAATGAATGTTGAATTTTGTCAAATGCTTTTTCAGCATGTATAGAGATGATCATGTGGTCCTTGTGTTTGTTTTTGGTATATCACATTTATAGATTTACATATGTTGAACCAACCTTGCATCCTTTGGATGAATCCCACTTGATCGTGGTGTATAATTTTAAGTCTGTGTTACTGTATTCTTTTTTTTTTTTTTCCTTTTTGTCTCTTTTTACTGACCGGTAATGGGATCGCAACCCTCGGTGTCGCGCCTGTACCAGGGACCGGCAACGGCATCGCAACCCTCGGTGTTGCGCCTGCACCGCGCTCAGCCAGTGAGTGGGAACCGGTCACCACATGGGATCCGAACCCTCGGCGGGAGCGCCGCTGCGCTCCCAAACGGCGCACTCTCCAGTGCGCCACCAGGCCAGCCCTGTGTTGCTGTATTCTGTTAGCTAGTATTTTATTGAGGATTTTTGCCTCTATGTTCATCAAGGATATCGGCCTGTAGTTTCCTTTTTTAGTTGTATTTTTACCTGCTTTTGGTATCAGGGTGATGTTTGCTTCATAGAATGAGTTTGGGAGATTTGCGTCTGTTTCAATCTTTTGGAATAGTTTGTAAAGAATTGGTGTCAATTCCTCTTTGAATGTTTGGTAAAATTCTGCTGTGAATCCATCTGGTCCTGGGCTTTTCTTTGTTGGGAGCCTTCTGATAACAGCTTCAATCTCTTTTTTTGTTATTGGTCTGTTCAGATTTTCTACATCTTCTTGGCTCAGTTTTGGTAGCCTGTGTGTGTCCAAAAATTTATCCATTTCCTCCAGATTTTCAAATTTGTTGGCATATAGTTGTTTATAGTAGTCTCAAATGATTCCTTGTATTTCAGATGTATCAAGTGTAATATCACCTTTTTCATTTTTCATTTTTTTATTTGTATCTTCTCTCTTCTTTTTTAGTTAGCCATGCTAATGGTTTGTCAATTTTATTTATGTTTTCAAAAAAATAACTTTTTGATTCATTGATCTTTTGTATTGTTTTTTTGGGTTTCAATTTCATTAAGTTCTGCTCTGATCTGAATGATTTCTTTCCATCTGCTAACTTTGGGTTTGGATTGTTCTTGTTTTTCTAGTTCTTTAAGGTGAAGTATTACGTTGTTCACTTGCCATCTTTCCATTCTTCTCAAGTAAGCATTTAATGTGACAAATTTCCCCCTTCATACTGCTTTTGCAGTATCCCACAGGTTTGGGTATGATGTATCATTATTTTCATTCGTTTCAATAAATTTTTTTTTTTTTTTAAAAGATGACCGGTAAGGGGATCTCAACCCTTGGCTTGGTGTTGTCAGCACCACGCTCAGCCAGTGAGCAAACCGGCCATCCCTATATAGGATCCGAACCTGTGGCCTTGGTGTTATCAGCACCGCACTCTACCGAGTGAGCCATGGGCCGGCCTAGTTTCAATAAATTTTTTGATTTCATGTTTGATTTCTTCTTGGTCCCATATGTCATTAAGTAGATTGCTGTTTCATTTCCATGTGTTTGTATAGTTTCCGGAATTTCATTTGTTATTGATTTTTAATTTTAATCCATTGTGGTCTGCAAAAAAATATATGGGATAATTCTAGTTGTTTCAATTTGTTGAGACTTGATTAGTGACCTAACATGTGATCTATCCTGGAGAATGATCCATGTGCTGATGAGAAGAATGAATATTCTGAGGTTGTTGGATGGAATGTTCTGTAGATATCTGCCATGTCCAGTTGGTCTAGAGTGTTGGTTAGATCTTGTGTTTCTCTGCTGATTCTTTGCCTGGATGATCTGTCCAATATTGACAGTGGGGTGTTCAGGTCCCCTGCTATTATGGTATTAGTTTCTATTTCCTTCTTTAGGTCTAAATATAGTTTGTTTTATAAATCTGGCTGCTCCAAAATTGGGTGCGTATATATTTATGACTGTTACGTCTTCTTGAAGGATGAATCCTTTTATCATTATGCAGTGACCCTCATTATCTCTTTTTATGGTTTTTAGCTTAAAGTCTATTTTATCAGATATAAGAGTAGCTACTCCAGCTCATTTTTCATTTCTGTTTGCATGGTAAATCTTTTTCCAACCTTTCACTCTTAGTCTATATGAGTCTTTATGGGTGATGTGGGTCTTTTGAAAGCAGCATATAGTTGGGTACTCCTTTTTAATCCAGTCAGCCAGTGTGTGTCTTTTGATTGGGGAATTTAAGCCTTTTATATTAATAGTTGTTATTGAAAAGTGTTGATTTAATACTAGCATTTTATTGATTTTTTTTGGATGTCTTAGGTGTCTTTTGTTCCTTTCTTTCTGATTTACTGTTTGTTTTCTGTATTTGTTGGTTCCTTGGGTTGTATATAAACTTTTTTTCTTTTCATTGTTGGCATTTTTATTTTACTAATGGGTTTTTTTTTCCTTTTTGTCTTTTTTTACTGACCGGTAACGGGATCGCAACCCTTGGTGTCACGCCCGTACCGGGGACTGGCAACGGGATCGAAACCCTTGGTGTTGCGCCCACACCATGCTCAGCTAGTGAGCAGGAACCGGTTGCCACATGGGATCCGA
>NW_007732145.1:8982-11352 GCF_000696425.1 Galeopterus variegatus
CCACATGAGATCCGAACCCTCGGCGGGAGCGCCACCACGCTCCCAAGTGGTGCACTCTCCAGTGCGCCACCGGGCTGGCCCTACTAATGGGTTTTGATTTTTCTTGAGTTTTTATGGCAGTAGTAGTTATTTTTCAGGTACCAAACCCAGTACTCCTTTCAGAATTTCTTGTAAGGGTGGCCATGTGGTAGTGAACTCCCACACTTTTTGTTTGTCTGAGAAATATACTGTTTGCCCTTCATTTCGGAAGGATAGCCTTGTGGAGTAGAGTATTCTTGGCTGGCATTCTCTGTCTTTTAGTATTTTGAATATATCATCCCATTCCTTTCTGGGTTTTAGGGTTTGTGATGAAAAGTCTGATGTTAGTCTGATTGGGGCTCCCTTATAGGTGGCTTGATGTTTCTTTCTTGCAGCTTTTAAAATTCTCTCTTTGTCTTTGAGTTTTGCCAATTTGACTATAACATGTCTTGAGAAGACCTTTTTGGGTTGAATACATTTGGGGATCTTTGAGCTTCCTGAATCTGAAGATCTGTGTCTGATGCTGTTGTTTTTAAAGCCTTGAGTGAGGTCTATTATAGAATTCTTTAATACAGAAGATCTCCATTGAGAGGAACGATTATTCATTAGCTCTATCCAATATTTATACTTTTATAAATAAATATGTTGTTACTGGTTGTGATAAGTATCTGTACATATATATGTGGTTGAAAGATACAGAAGTTTTTCCTAAAAGTATAAGGAATGAAACTCACTAGAAATAACGTTGTTCAAATGGTGCATGAAGCACAAAATTTTAAATATGAACTTATTATTCAAAGATCATTTAATGAACTTATTATTCAAAGATCATATGAGCCAAAATGTAATTGTTCTACATTTTAGCTTATATGGTGAAAATGGTGACTCTTATTTACTCTTGTCCTTTCACTCTTCCAATATATTTTATAAAGTTTTTCTTGTATAAGAATATCTCTGTTGAGTTACCTGCCATGGGTTCTATCTTTTTGACTGTTTTGAGTGACACTGTTTTACTCTTGTTCATAGAATGTTATCATGTATTTATATTCTTACCTCTGTACCTTTATTTTTATTTTTAATTTTTATTTATTTATTTATTTATTGGCAGCTGGCCAGTACAGGGATTGAACCCTGGACATTGGTGACTCCGCTCTAAGCTACTTAGCTAACCAGCCAGCCTCACTTCTGTAATGTTATTAGTGTCAACTGGAAGTTGTTAATTAAAAAATGTAATATAGATGCTTATTTAACATTCCTTACATAAATTTTCAGAATTCTATATATGAAAGAGTTAATTTACCATAAGATACTTCAGGAGAAAGATTATAATTGAGTTTGTCCTCCTCAGAGATTCCTGTAGTTGAACTGTTTCTTTAATTACCCTTCTGTTTCCCTCTGTTTTTTCATGTTTTTCATGTTTCACATTTGTTATAGAATTTGAAAGTATTCCATACTTACAAACTATGTTTTAAATAAGTATAATTTATTTGGGAATTGACTAGATTATAATATTTTCACCCAAAGGAATAATTTTCCTGAGCTAAAAGGGATCCTTTCTCCCTTACACTGAAAACGCAAAACTTTGGCTTTTATCACATCAGATTGTGTTATACATTTTCTTGTACATATATCTCCTGTTTTAGCTGATAATATAAATTTATTTTTAATACAATTAGCAAAATAACTCATCCAAAATATACTAATAGAAATTGAGTAAATAGATCAAAAGTACAAAAGTACAATTTTGAAATAAATGTTAGTAAACACAAGAGTCATTTATAATGCTCAATTTTTTACACTTTATTTTTATTAGTTTGCAAACAGTGGTCATGTGTGTCGGCCCAAATTGCATCGTGAGTGTGATATTCCTGAAACTTGTAATGGGAGCTCTGGAAACTGCAACCCTGACATAACTGTACGCAATGGGCAGCCCTGCAAAAATAATCAGTTCATGTGTTTCGATGGAGACTGCCCTGATCTTGATGCACGTTGTGAGGAAATTTTTGGGACAGGTAATATCTTTTTGTTACATCTAAATAGTTGGTTCTTAATATTTTTATAAACATTACCAGGACAATGGGAAATATTTTATATATTTAAAAAATTTTTTTCTATTTAATATTTATATTAAGATTGTTTTATTTTTATTAATGTATGATTGAAAAATAAAAATGGTATGTTTTTAGGTATATGACTAATATTTTGACATACATGTATTTGTGAAATATTTTTCTTTTACATTTTATTTATAAAATTTAATTAAATTTATTTATTTATTTATTTATTTTTCCTTTTTTTGTCTTTTTTACTGGCCGGTAACGGGATCGCAACCCTCGGTGTCGCGCCCGTACC
>NW_007732145.1:11721-13318 GCF_000696425.1 Galeopterus variegatus
AACCCTCGGTGGGAGCGCCGCCGCACTCCCAAGCGGCGCACTCTCCAGTGCGCCACCGGGCAGGCCCTAATTAATTTTTTATTGACACATAATAATTGTACATATTGGAGTATGGTGCGATGTATTAATACCAACACACGTGTACAATGTGTAATAATAAAACTAGTTATTGGCTTATCTATCGCTTCAGATATTTATCATTTCTTTGTGGTGAGAGCATTCAGAATTCTCTCTTTTTGCTATTTTGAAATGTACAATATATCATTATTAACTATAGTCACCCTACCGTGTAATGGAACGCTAGAACTTACTGCTCCTATCTAACCCTAGCTTTGTACCCACTGACCACCCTCTCCGTATCCTCCCCCCGCCTCCTTCTGAGCCTCTTGTAGCCACTATTCTATTCTCTACTTCTATGAAATCAACTTTTTTAGATTCCACAAGTTAGTTCATGTAATATTTCTCTTCCTGTGCCTAACTTACTTCACTTAACACCTTAAGTTCCATCTATGTTGCTGCAAATGATAGAATTTTATTCTTTAAATGGATAAATAATATTCCAGTGTGTAAATATACTACATTTTCTTTATCCATTTATCTGTTAGTGGGCACTTAGGTTGATTCCATATCTTGGCTATCGTGAACAATGACTAAACATGAATAAACATGAGGGTGTAAATATGATTTTATTTCCTTTGGCTAAATATTCAGTAAGAGGATTGCTGGCTCATGTGATTGTTCTATTTTTAGTGTTTGGAGGAACCTCCATACTGATTCCATAATGGCTGCACTGATTTACATTCTCAACAACGGTGTGTGAGTTCCCTTCTCTCTGCATCCTTGCCAGCATTTGTTGTCTTTTATCTTTTTGATAATAGTCATTCTAAATGGAGTGAAATGATATTACATTGTCGTTTTGATTTTCATTTTTCTTATGATTAGTGATGTTGAGTGTTTTTTCATCTACCTGTTGGCCATTTGTATGTCTTCCTTTGAGAAATATCTATTTAGCTCATTTGCTATTTTTTGAAATCAGATTTTTTGTTTTGTTTTGTTTTGCTGTTAAGTTCCTTATATATTCTGGATATTAACTCCTTGTCAGAGAATTAGTTTGCAAATATTTTCTCTTATTCTGCAGGTTGCCTCTTCACTCTGTTGATTGTTAACTTTGCTGTGCAGAAGCTTTTTAGTTTGATGTGGTTCCATTTGTCTGTTTTTGTTTTTGTTGCTTATGCTTTAGAAGTCTTCTCTATAAATTTTTTTCACAGATCGGTGTCTCATAGTGTTTTTCCTATGTTTTCATCTAGTGATTTTATAGTTTAAGGTCTCACATTAAAAATTTTAATCCATTTTGACTTCATTATTTTATATGGTGAAAGATAGGTTACTAGTTTTATTCTCCTGCATATAGACAAACAGTTTTTCGGAAACATTTATCGAAGAGGCTGTCCTTTGTCCATTGTATGATCTTGAATATATGTGTCTTTGTTGAAAATCAGTTGGCTGTAGATACGTGGATTTATTTCTGGATTCTGTTACTCTTTTCCATTGGTATATGTGTCTGTTTTTATGCCAGTAACATGCTATTTGGGTTACT
>NW_007732145.1:14197-15263 GCF_000696425.1 Galeopterus variegatus
TACTCTTTTCCATTGGTATATGTGTCTGTTTTTATGCCAGTAACATGCTATTTGGGTTACTATAGCTTTGCAGTATATTTTTAAGTCAGGTAGTGTGATGCCTCCAGTTTATTCATTTTGCTCAAGATTGCTTTGGCTATGCAGAGTCTTTTGGGATTCCATATTAATTTTAGGATTATTTTTTCTATTTCTGCAAAGAATGTCATTGGTATTTTGATAGGGATTGCATTGAACCTGTAGATTGCTTTGGGGAGTATGGACATTTTAGCAATATTAATTATTCCAGTCCATGAATATGGGGTATCTTTCCATTTATTTGTGTCCTCTTGATTATTTTTTAATTAACATTTTCTAGTTTTTATTGCAGAGGTATTTCACCTTTTTGTTAAGTGTATTTCTAGGTATTTTAGTATGTTTTATTTTTTGGTAGCTATTGTAAATGAGATTGTTTTCTTGATTTTTTTTAAGGTAGGTTGCTATTGGTGTATAGATATGCTACTAATTTTGTATCCTGTGACTTTACTAAATTTATTTATTAGTTCTAACAATTTTTTGGTAGAGTATTTAAAGTTTTTTATGTTTAATACCATGTCATCCATAAACAGGGACAATTTAACTTTCTTCTTTCCAATTTGGATGCCCTTTATTTCTTACTTTTGCTGAATTCCTCTGGCAGTGATTTCCGGTATTATTTTGATTAAAAGTAATATAACTAGGTATCCTTGTCTTGTTCCAGATTTTTGAAGGATAACTCAAATTTTCCTCATTCAGTATCATGTTATATTTGAGTTTCTTACATGTGGCCTCTATTGTGTTTATTTACATTTCTGCTATACTTAATTTATTGAGGGTTTTTGTCATGAAGTGATGTTGAATTTTATTAAATGCTTTTTTTGCATCTATTGAGATAATCATGTTTCCTCTCCTTCATTCTGTTAATATGGTGTATCACATTTATTGATTTGCATGTGTTGAACCATTTTTATTTATTTATTTATTTTTTATTTTTTATTTTTTTTGGTCTTTTGTCTTTTTCCGTGTCCGGCAACGGATTGCAACCCTCAGT
>NW_007732145.1:15454-18702 GCF_000696425.1 Galeopterus variegatus
CCCCGTACCGGACCGGGGACCGGCAATGGGATCGCAACCCTCGGTGTTGCTCCCGTGCCTCTCTCAGCCAGTGAGCAGGAACCGGTCTGTATGTGGGATCCGAACCCTCGGGGGGGAGCGCCGCTGCGCTTCCCAAGTGGCGCACTATCCAGTGCGCCACCGGGCCGGCCCATGTTGAACCATTTTTACATCGTTGGGATTAATCCCACTTGCTTGTGATGTTTAGTATTATTGGTGTGCTATTCAATTTGGTTTGCAAGTATTTTGTTGAGGATTTTGGTATTTGTGTTCATCAGAGATGAACAACTATACTTGTGAACTATTTGCCAAAATGAAGCTAGTTAACATGTTCATCACCACACATAGCTACCATTTTTTAAAATTTTTGAAAAACTATTAAGGTGTATCCACTTAGCAAATTTTAAGTATACAAAAGAGTATTGTTGACTACAGTCACATTTTGCTACACAGTAGATCTCCTGAACTCATATATTTTGCAAATCTGAAACTTTGTACCTTTTGGCCAACATCTCCCCATTTCCCTTTTTCCTTAGTCTCTCGCAACTACCATTCTACTCTCTGCTTATTTGAGTTCATTTTAGATTTCACATATAAGTAGGACCATGCAGTATTTATCTCTTTGTGTGTAGCTTATTTCGGTTAGCATAGTGTCCTCCTGTTTTATCCATGTTGTTGCAAATGGAGAATTTTTTTTTCCTAGGGCTGAATAATATTTATTGTGTATGTATATTTCTAATTTTTTTCATCCATTTATCTTTTGACAGAGGTAATATCTCATTGGAGTTTTGATTTTCCTGATTATTGGTGATGTTGAGAACTCACTTGGTAATTTGTGTGTCTTCTTTGGAAAAATATGTTTAGTTTTTCCCCATTTTTAAATCAGGTTATTTTATTATTATTATTATCATTATTTTTGCTATTGATCCTTATGAATTACTTATATATTTTGGAAACAGATTTCTTATCAGACATATGGTTTGCAAGTACTTTCTATTTCATTTTCTTTGTTGTGCAGAAGCTTTTTAGGGATACCAGCCTTCATTCACTCACAATAAAGCAAAAATGGACAACTAGCTATGAATTAAAATCATGTTTGAAGGGCCCTAGGGCCCATTCAAGAACCAGCAGTAACAGAGTGTTTGCATATAGTTGTTCATAGTAGACTCATGATCTTTTGTATTTCTGTGATATCAGATGTATTATCTCCTTTTTCATTGCTGATTTTATTTGTCTTTTTTCTATTTTCTTCATTAGTCTAGCTAAAGTTTTATTGATTTTGTTTATTTTTTCAATGAACCAACTCTTTGTTTCATACACCTTTTGTATTGCTTTTTAAATTTCTGATTCATTTGTTTCTACTCTGATCTTTTACTGATTTGGGGTTTGGTTTGCTCTTGTTTTTCTAGTTCCTTGAGGCATAATGCTAAGCTATTTATTTGGAGCTTTTCTTTTTTTGATGTAGGTATTTATTATATGGGCATTTTATTATGTAGGCATTTATTATTTATTTATTATAAACTTCCCTCTTAGAACTGCTTTTGTTCTATCCTGTAGATTCTGGTATGTAGTGTTTTCATTTTCATTTATGTCCAGGAATTTTTAAATTTCCTTTTTGATTTCTTCTTTGATCTATTTGTTGTTTAAGAGGGTGTTGTTTAATTTACAACTATTTGAAAAGTTTCTAGTGTCTCTTTTGTTGTTGATTTCTAGTTTTATTCCATTGTGGTCAGACAGGGTAATTGATATGATCAGTTTTTAAAATTATGTTGCAACTTACTTGCTACCTACAATATGGCCTATTGTAGTGAATGTTCCATGTGCTGCAGAGAATAATGTGTATTCTGCAGCTGTTGGATGAAATGTTCTATATATGTCCATTAGATCCAAGTGGCCTAGAGTAGAGATTAACTCTGATGTTTCCTGGTTAATTTTTTGTCTGGGTGATCTGTCCTTTGCTGAAGTGGGGTGTTAAAGTCCCCAACTACTATCATGTTGGAATCTATTTTTCCCATCAGGTCTATTAGTAATTGCTTTACATAGCTGAGTGCTCTGGAGTTGGGTGCATATATATTTAGAATTGTTATATCCTCGTGTTGAATTGATCCCTTTATCATTACATAGTGACATTCCTTATCTTTTCTTACTGTCCTTGGCTTGAAGTCTATTTTATAAAAGTATAGCTACTCCTGCCTTTTTTGATTTCCATTTGCATGAAATATCATTTTCCATCTCTTCACTTTCTTTCAGTATGCATCTTTATAGGAGAAGTGAATTTCTTGTAAGCAGCATATTGGTTCTTTTTTATAATCCATTGGGATGCTCTGTGTCTTTAGTTGGGGAATTCAATATGTTTACATTTAGAGTTATTATTGATATATATGGCCTTGTTCCTGCCATTTTGTTCCCTTTTTTTGTTTGGTTTGTTGATTCTTTTCCCAGTGTTCCTGTCTTCCTTTGTGAATGAGTAGTTTTCTCTAATAGTGTACTTTGATTTCTCACTCTTTATATTTAGTATGTCTCTTACAAGTTTTGTGTTATGGTTACCATGAGGCTTACAATAAATGTGTTGTAGGTATAACAGATTATCTTAAATAACAACTTAACTTTAATATCTAAGAAAAAAGAAGAAACAAAGCCAACTCTACACTTTGGCAGCATTTCCCCCCACTTTTTGACCTTTCATTGTTTCAAGTTGCATCTTTTAATATTGCCTATCTCTTATACAGTTGTTGTATTTGTTATTGTCTTCTTAGGTTTGTCCTTTAGTCTTCATACTAAAGATGTAAGTGATTTATTTGCCACCCTTACAACATTGGGGTATTTTGAATTTGTTGGTGTACTTTACTGAGTTTTAAGGAGTTATGTGCCTTTAAATGTTTTCTTGCTGCTTCTTAGTGTTGTTTTCTTTCAAATTAAAGAACTCCCTTTAGCATTTCTTTTAAGGCAGATCTAGTGTTGATGAATTTCCTTAGCTTTTGTTTGGAAAAGATTTTATTTCTCCTTGATGTTTGCAGTTTAGTTTTTCTGGATATAGAATTCTTGGCTGACAGTTTTTTCTTCGAGCACTCTGAATATATCATCACATTCTTTTATGGCCTATAGGATTTCTACTGAGAAATCCATTGAGAGCCATATTGGGGCTCCGTTGAATGTTGTATATTTTCTTCCTCTTGCTGCTTTCAGTATTCTTTTTTTTTTTTTTTTTTTTTTTTTTTTTTTTTTTCCTT
>NW_007732145.1:19342-29207 GCF_000696425.1 Galeopterus variegatus
GGGAGCGCCACTGCGCTTCCCAAGCGGCGCACTATCCAGTGCGCCACCGGGCCGGCCCCTGCTTTCAGTATTCTTTGTGTTTGGTTTTTAATAATTTGATTATGATGTGCCTTGGCTTGTTGGATTGAATTTGATTAGTGACTTCCGAGCTTACTGTACTTGGTTGCTATCATGCTTTTCCATACTTGGGACATTTTCAGGCATTATTCTTGAATATGCTTTCTTTCTTTTTTTTTTTTCCTTTTTGTCTTTTTTCGTGTCCGGCAATGGATCACAACCCTCAGTGTCGCGCCCGTACCGGCAATGGGATCGCGACCCTTGGCACTGCACCCGCACCTTGCTCAGCCAGTGAGCGGGAACCGGTCTGTATGTGGGATCCGAACCCTCGGCGGGAGCACCGCCGTGCTCCCAAGCAGCACACTGTAGCAGTGCGCCACTGGGCCGGCCCTTGAATATGCTTTCTACATGTCTTCCTTTTTCCTCTCCTTTGGGTATGCCAACTATGTGAAGGTTATTTCATTTGAGGGAGTTCCATATTTGCTGTATTTCTGTTTCATTTTTTATTATTCTTTTCTTTATCTTTTTGCTCTGCTCCTCTTTTGATAATTTCTTATTTTCTATTTTCAAGTTCACTGATTGTTTCCTTGGGTTAAGTGTGCTGTTGGAACTGTCTATGGAGTTTTTCAGTTCAGATAATGCATTTTTTATTTCTAGAATTTCTATTTTTTTAATTGATTCGATTTTTTTTTGTCAAGTTTCTCATTATGCTCCTGGATTGTTTTTCAGATTAGTCCTTTAGCTAATTCCCAAATTGCGGGAAATTCCTGTATGGGAACTAGCACTTGAGCTCTGTGGTTGAGCCAATTGTTCCTTTGCTACTGATTCTCTGGGGAAGACTTTTTATGTGGATCACATTTTAATTGTTGGTCTTTTTTTTTGTTTTTTTTTGTTTTTTGTCTTTTTTCGTGTCCGGCAACGGATCGCAACCCTCAGTGTCATGCCCATACCGGACCGGGACCGGCAACAGGATCGCAACCCTCGGTGTTGCGCCCGCACCTCGCTCAGCCAGTGAGTGGGAAACGGTCTGTATGTGGGATCTGAACCCTCGGCGGGAGCACCGCCGTGCTCCCAAGCAGCACACTGTAGCAGTGCGCCACCGGGCCGGCCCCTAATTGTTGGTCTTTTAATTGCTTCCAAGTACTGTGAAGTCAGATACACCTTGCTCCCAAGCAGCACACTGTAGCAGTGCGCCACTGGGCCGGCCCCTAATTGTTGGTCTTTTAATTGCTTCCAAGTACTGTGAAGTCAGATACACCTGCGTTGTGTGGAAATTCTGGTCCAGGACTGAGTGCCTCTAGCAAACTGCTCCCCTGCAGTTCTATTGCTCTGGCCAGTATATGCTGAGTGGGCCTGTGATGGTCAGAAGGGAGATCAGCAGCCCATGTTGTGCTCCAATGTTCTCCCAGTGGGTCAGCCTCCCCACTGTACTCCAGACACTTCCTGGGGGGCTGGCTGTGTGTGGGTCCCTCATGAAACAACCTATGGATGTTTTATTTCTATGGTTGCCTGTGGTCCCTTGCTCCTGTCAGTGGTATCATTGGCCTGGAGGTTGTTTGAGTACACTTCAAGACCCTCTTTTTCATTGCAAACTCCAAGCAACTTCATGCAAAGGATTTAGCTGTGGCTTTGGCTGGCTCCTACTCCATGTGCTACAGCTTCTTTCTGCCCCTCACTGGCCTGGCTCTGCAGTGGCTGAGTACCTTGCAGTCCCTTGTCACTCCTGCTGTGGATTCTCTTGCTTTCTTGAACTGCGTGGGAACTATGGGTTGAATTCTGTTCCCCAAAAGCTCATGTATTAACCCGCTCTGTAACAGTGTTAAGAGAATGAGAAATCCTACTATGGTAATTAAAAAGCGGGGCCTTTAAAAGTTGATTAGATTGTGAGGACCATGCCCTAGTGAATGGATTAATCCATTCATGGAGCAAGAAGTTGATGGTTTAATAGGGGTGATGAGCATGGCTTTACAGCTTTATAAGGAGAGAAAGTGAGCATGTTAGCTCTATCTTGTTCAAGCCTTTCATGATATGATACCCTGCATTGCTCTGAAGAGTCATAAACCAACAAGGCCCTTAGCTGATGTGCAGATGTGTTCTCTGGACTTTGGAATTCCCAGCCTCTGAAACTGTGTGAAATAATACACATGGAGAAATAAAGAAAATTGATACCAGGAGTGGGGTGTTGATTATAACAAATAGTTGAAAATGTGAAAGTGGCTTTGGAACTGGGTGTTGGGCAGAGGTTGAAAGAATTTGGAGGAGCATGTTAGAAAAAGCCTAGATTCTGGTGACAGTATAGAAGACAAGACCAGGAAAAGTTTAGAACATCTTAGAGACTGGTTAAATGGTGGTGACCAGAATGCTGATAGAAATATGGTCAGTAAGGCCATTCTGAGTTTCTAAGATATAAACGAGTAAGAGATTATTGGAAACTGGAGTCACCCTTGTTATAGAGGTGCAAGGAATTTGGCTACTTTTGCTTATGCCCCAAAGCTTTATGGAATGTGGAATTTCAAAGTGATGAATCAGAGTATTTGGCAAGGCACTCAGGTAGTGTGTAGTTACTTTCAATTTCCTATGCTGAATTATGGGAGAAAAGGCATGAAAAAAAGGCAGAATTTATAACTAAAAGGGAAGCATAGGGTAAAAACTTGGAACACACTTCATCTGGCTACATGAAGAGTGAGAAAGTCTGTTTGAGAGAGGAAACCAAGGATGTAGCCCAGTGACTGTTTGCTCGAGAGATTAGTACAGAAGGAAGGGGTTATTGAGAGAATGGAAAAAAGGTCTTGAAGGCATTTCAGAGATCTTTGAGGCTGCCCTTCCCATCACAGGCCCAGAGCTCTGGCATTCTTGAGCCTTCAAACTTAACACCACATGGATGCCACCAAGGATTCTGGCTTGTATCTTCCAAAGCTTTGGGTCCAGCTGCTCTTGAGGCTTCTTTAGTCATGGTCAGAGAAGATGGAGTGTGGGGAGCAGCATCCCAAGGTGTCTCTGGGCAGCAAGCCAAATGCAGAGTCACTTGGGCCTGTTCTACCAAACCGTTCTGTCTCCCTAGGCCTCTGGGCCTATGATGGGTGGGAACGCCTGGAATATCTCTGAAAAGTGTCCAGGGTCACTCCTCCATTATCTTCTCATTTCCATCTGAGGTCTTCTCAGAATGGTCTTTACTGTCCGTATTTCTATCAGCATTCTGGTCACCACCACTTCTCTAAGACCTTCCAAACTTTCCCTGGTTTTCCTGTGTCCTAAGCCCTCAACAGAATGCAGGCTTTTTCTAGCCTGCTCCTCCAAATTCTTCCAGCCTCTGCGCATTACCCAGTTCCGAAGCCATCTCAACATTTTCAGGTGTTCATTATTAGCAACACCCCACTTATTGGTACCAAATGTCTGTATTAGTTTGTTTCTGTTGCTTATACAAAGTACCTGAAACTGGATGATTTATAGAGAAATAAAGTTATTTCTTACAGTTTTGTTGGCAGGCATGGCCCTGGGTCATGGATAGGTAAGCCTTGTTTAGGGTTCCTGGAGGCCAGTCTGGTGTTGGGGTCCATTCCGGTGGACCTGATGTTTGGGGTGCAGGTGAGCTTGAAGACTGGGTTTGGGTTTGACATCCAGCTTGGTGCTTGGGCGAGCCTTAATCCTAGGTCATCCAGTGAAAACCTGTCACTGGGGTTAGCTTGGATGCTGGTCCTGTGGGGGACAGCCTGCTGGGTTTGGGTTTGGCATCCAGCTTGGTGCTTGGGCGAGCCTGAATCCTATGTCATCCAGTGAAAACCTGTCACTGGGGTTAGCTTGGATGCTGGTCCTGTGGGGGACAGCCTGGCACTTGGGCATGTATTGTGCCTGGGTCTCCAGAGGCCAGCCTGATGCTGGGGCAGGCCTGGCACCCAGGATTACCTACTCTGGCCTGGTGCTGGGTGGGTCACACCTGGAGCCTGGGTCTGTGAAGGCTGGCCTGGCAGTGTGGCAAACCTGGAACCTGGGTTCCTGATGGTAGGCATGGTTCTGGGGCTTTCCTGGATCCTGAGTCAGCACGGGTGAGTCTGGGATCTGAGTCAGTGAAGGAGGATGGCCTGGTGCAAAAATTGGTCTGGAGTGTGGGTCCATGGGAGCTGGTCCGGTACTAAGGCAAGCCTAGTACCTGAGTCTGTGGGTGTTGGCCTGATGCTAGGGCAGTCCTGGAATCTGGGTCTGCAAGAACTGAGTGCCTGGTATTGGGATGAGTCTGGGTCCCTTGTTAAGTCAGATGTTTACTTCACGATATTTTTCTTGATGGTGAGTTCTGGTGTGGAGGTGATCTATAACCTGAGTCTGTGGGTGTTGGCCTGATGCTAGGGCAGTCCTGGAATCTGGGTCTGCAAGAACTGAGTGCCTGGTATTGGGATGAGCCTGGGTCCCTTGTTTAGTCAGATGTTTACTTCACGATATTTTTCTTGATGGTGAGTTCTGGTGTGGAGGTGATCTATCTTAGTTCTATGCTTCACAGTCTTGGAAGAGGTGTCTCAGGTAGGGTAAAAGTGTCCTTCCTACACTATTCAATTCATCTTTTCTCATTCCTGTGCTCCACCTGGGTGCTGTAATCTCTCACTTGGAGCCTAGACATCTTGTGAAGGTATTTTTATAGTTCTTTATGTCAGAGTTCTGTGAGGGCATGTGGGCCAGAAACTCCTATTTTACCATCTTGTCTATATTCTATATATGTATTTTTAAAACAGCTGTATTGAGCTATACTTCACTTACCCTAAAATTCACTGATTTAAAGTATACAACCCCCCATACCAGCACTTCACATAAACAGTGCTAGTAACCACTAATCTACTTTCTGTCTTTATATATTTCCATAGATTTCAATGTTATGAACTTTCATGAAATGGAATCTTATAGTATCTGATCTTCTGTGAGTTTTTTCCCCAATTAACATAATGTTTATAAGGATGAAATTTACAAAAGGATAAATTCCATTAAAGAGAATGTAGCAGAACTCCTGGAACTGACAGACTCATTCAATGAAATATAAACTACAATTGATAGTGTAAGCAGCGGGCTAGAGCAAGAGGAAGAAAGAATTTCTGATCTTGAGGACAGTTTTTTTGAAATAAACCAAGCAGATGAAGGGGGAAAAAAAGGAATTTTAAGAAATGAAGAGAATCTAAGAGAGCTAGCAGACCACCTTAAGCACACAAATATTCGAATCATGGATTTTCTGAAAGGGAAGGATAAAGGAAAAGGCATTGAAAACATATTCAATGAAATAATAGAAAACTTCCCAGATATTGATAGAAATATGTACTTCCAGATCCAAGAGTATATGAATTTCCACATCCAAGAGGCTCTCAAAGGTCCCTAACAGATTCAACATGAAAAGATTCTCTCCAAGACACATTGTAGTGAAACTGTCAAAAGCCAAAGCCAAACGGAGAATCCTAAAAACCGCAAGGGAAAAGTATCAAGTCAAGTCACCTTTAAGGGAATCCCCATCAGATTAATGGTAGACTTCTAAACAGAAACTCTACAGGCCAGAGGGGATTGGGATGATATATTCAAAATACTAAAAGAAAAAAAAGCCCTGCCAATCAAGAATAATTTACCCAACAAGGCTACCCTTCAGAAATGAAGGTGAAATAGTGTATTTCCAAGACAAACAAAAGCTGCAGGAGTTCATCATCACATGACCAGGTCTACAAGAAATCCTTAAGGGAATTTTGCACCAAGAACTAAAAAAATGATAATCACCATCATGAATACACTAGAAAGAACAAACACCACTGGTTGAGCAGATATGCAAAGTAGAAAGAGAAAGAAACTATACCATACCACCTCAAAACAAAATAATGAAAACTGAAGACAGCCAATAAAAGGGAAAGAAAGAAAAAAAGATATTTAAATCAACTATAGGAAAAGCAATTAAATCACATGAGTAAGACAGTACCTCTCAGTAACAACCCCAAATGTAAATGGATTAAATTTGCCACACAAAAGACACTGACTGAATAACTGGGTTAAAAGATAGACCCAACTATATGCTGTCTTCAAGACACTCATCTCACTAGTAAAAAAGCAGACAGACTAATAGTGAAGGGATGGAAAAGATGTACCACACAAATGGAAACCAAAAAAATAGCAGGAGTAGCTATTCTTAGATAAAATAGACTTTAAGCCAAAAACCATAAAAAGAGACAAAGAAGGCAATTATATAATGATAGAAATATTCAGCAAGAACACATAAAAATCACAAATTTATACACACCAACAATGGAACACCCAGATATATAAAGCAAACACTATTATACCTTTAGAAAAACATAGACCCAAATATCATAATAGTGGGGACATGAACACACCTCTCTTAGCATCGGACAGATCTTCCAGGCAACAAATCAACAGAGAAACACAGGATTTAAACTACACTTTAGACCACTTGGACTCAGCAGATATCTACAGAACATTTCATCCAACAACTAAAGAATGTATATTCTTCTCATCAGCACATGGAACATTCTCAAGGACAAACCATATGCTAGGTCACAAATCAAGTCTCAGCAAATTTTAAAAATCAAAATCATTCTAAGTATGTTTTCATACCACAATGGATTAAAACTATGAGGCCAGCATCACACTGATACAAAAACCAGTCAAAGATACATCTCAAAAAAAGAAAACTATAGGCCAATATCTTTGATGAACATAGACATAAAAACCCTCAACAAAATACTAGTAGCCAGAATACAGCAATGCATCAAAAAATTTATAGACCATGATCAAGTAGGATTCATCCCAGAGATGCAAGGATGTTTTAACATATGCAAGTCAATAAATGTGATACACCTCATCAACCAAATCAAGGACAAAAACCATATAATTATCTCAATAGATACAGGAAAAGCATTTGACAAAATTCAACATCCCTTAATGATAAAGACTCTTAGAAAATTAGGTATAGAAGGAAAGTACCTCAACACAACAAAAGCCAAATATGACAAACCCATTGCCAATATCGTCATGAATGAGGAAAATCTCTAAGTTTTTTTCTAAAGGACAGGAACAAGACAAGGAACCCCACTATCCACCACTCCTATTTAACATATTACTGGAGGTACTAGCCAGAGCAATCAGGCAAGAGAAAGAAAGAAAGAACATCCAGATTAGAAAAGATGAAAACAAACTTTTCCTCTTTGCAGATGACATGATCCTATATAGAGAAAAACCTAAGAACTGTACCGGAAAACTCTTAGAGCTGATAAACAATTTCAGTAAAGTTGCAGAATATAATTTCAACATACAAAAATCAGTAGTGTTTTTATACTCCAATAATAAACTAGCAGAAGAGAAATCAAGAAAGCAAGCCCATTTGAAATAGTCACCAAAAATCGGAATACCTAGGGATCGGTTTAACCAAGGAGATGAAAGATCTCTACAATGAGAACTACAAATCACTACTGAAAGAAATTAAAGAGGACACAAAAGGATGGAAGGACATGCCATGCCATTGGATCGGAATAACTGACATTGTGAAAGTGTCCATACTACCCAGTGTGATCTACAGGCTCAATGTAATCTACATCAAAATATCAATGACATTCTTCACAGAAATAGATTAAACAATCCTAATATTCATATGGAACAACAAGAGACCCCAAATAACCAAAGAAATCCTGGAATAATAAATAAGCAAATAAGTAAATAAATAAATAAAGGCAGAGGCATAACACTCTCTGCTTTCAAATTATACCACAAAGCTGTAGTAACCAAACAGCATGATACTGGCACAAAAACAGACACTCAGACCAATGGAACAGAGTAGAGAATCCAGAAATCAACCCACATACTTACAGGCAACTGATCTTTGACAAAGGCACCAAGAATGTATACCTTGGGGAAAAGACCGCCTCTTCAATAAACGGTGCTGGGAAAACTGGATATTCATATGTAAAAAAATGAAACTAGATCTGTACCTCACACCATATACCAAAATTAACTCAAAATGGATTAAAGACTTAAATATAAAACCTGAAACTATAAAACTCTTAAAAGAAAACATAGGGGAAACACTTCAGGATATAAGACTGGGCAAAGGTTTTATGAATAAGACCCCTAAAGCACAGGCAACAAAAGAAAAGATAAACAAATGGGACTGTATCAAGCTAAATAGCTTCTGCAGAGCAAAAGAAAAAATTAACAGAGTGAAAAGACAACCTACAGAATGGGAGAAAATATTTGCAAACTATGCATCTGACAAGGGATTAATATCAAGAATATACAAAGAACTCAACAGTAAGAAAACAAGTAACCCAATTTAAAAATGGGCAAAGCTGCTAAATAGAAATTCCTCAGATCAGCAATACCTAAAAAAGAATTCAAGATAGTAATTTTGAGGAAACTCAGAGAACTCCAAGACAAAACAGAAAAGAAATTTAGAAATTTATTACAGGAATTTAACAAGATTAACTAACAATACAAAATCTAAACAGAAATCCTGGAGCTCAAACATACAGTGATCCAACTAAGGAATGCAGTAGAGTTCTCAACAGCAGAATTGATCAAGAAGAAAGAACCAGTTAGCTCAAAGACAGACTATTTGAAAATACACAGAGTACAAATAAGAAAAACCAATGAAAAGGAACAGAGAATACCTATAAGATCTAGATGTTATCCTCAGAAGAGCCAATTATAGAGTCACGTGCCTGCAAGAGGGTATTGAGAAAAAGTAAGGGGTAGAAATCTTATTTTTAAAAATAATATTAGAAAATTTTCTAAACCTGAAGAAATACATACACATCCAAGTGTAGGATGGTCAAAAGTCAAGCAGATTCAACCCAAATAAGACTACCCCAAGGCATATAATAATCAAGTTCTCAAAAGTTAAGGAAAAGAGAGAATCCTAAAAGCAGCAAGAGAAAAAGAAACAAATAACATAAAGAAACATAGATTTGTCTAGTGACAGACTTAACAGTTGGAAAGCCTATGGGTCAAGAAGGAGTGGGATGACATATTCAATGTGCTGAAGGAATAAAACTGTCAACTGAGAATAAAGTACCCAGCAAAGCTATTCTTCAAACATGCAGGAGAGATAAAGATTTTCCCAAACAAAATCTGAAGGAATTCATCATTACCAGACTTGTCTAACAAAAAACCTGAAGGTAATATTCAGGTTGGAGGAAAAGGATAATAACAAGCAAGAAGAAATTATTTGAAGATATAAAACACACTGGCAAAAGTAAGTACACAAACAAATTCAGAATACTCTAATTCTGTAACAGTGGTGTATAAACCACTCATATATTTAGCATGAATAGTAAAATACAAATCTATGAATATAATATTAACTACAACATTGTTAATAGTCAATACAAAAAGATGTAAATCAGACAACAAAAAGTCAAAATGTGGGGGGTTGGTTTTAAAGTGTAGAATTTTCTAGTTTTCTTTCTTTGTCTCATATTCTTTGTGATAAGTTAGTTATCAGTTTAAAGTAACTTGTCATTACAGTAAGATGATTTTTGTAAACTTGTGACAGCAAAACAAAAACCTACAATAGATATATTAAACAAGAAGAAGCGAAGAAGTAAAAAATACCAGCAAAAGTCACTTATCTTCAAAGAAAGACAGTCAGAAAGAAAAGAAAGAAGTAAGGAGTTACAAAACAACCAGAAAGCAACTTACAAAATGGCTGTAGGAAGTTCTTATATATCAATAATAATATTAAGTGTAAATGGCCTAAATTCTCCAATTAAAAGATACAGATTTTTTTTTTTGTCTTTTTCCGTGTCCGGCAACGGATCGCAACCCTCAGTGTTGCCCCCGC
>NW_007732145.1:30021-45633 GCF_000696425.1 Galeopterus variegatus
GGGATCCGAATCCTCGGGCGGGAGCGCCGCCACGCTTCCCAAGCGGCGCACTATCCAGTGCGCCACTGGGCTGGCCCAAAAGATACAGATTTTCTGAATGGATATAAAAAAAATAACCTGAGTATATGTTGTCTACAAGGAACTCACTTCACCTATAAAAATACACAGATAGAAAGTGAAAGGATGAAAAGATATTCCATGCAAATGGGAACCTAATTAAAAACAGGAGTAGCTATACTTATATCAGATAAAATAGATTTTAAATAAAAAGCCATAAAAAGAGACATATAATGATAAATGGGTCAATTCAGCAAGAGGTTATAACAATTGTAAATATATATGCACTCAACACCAGAGCACTCAAACATATAAAGCAAATATTAATAGATATAAAGAGAGAGATAGACTGTAATACAATAATAGTAGGGAACCTCCACATTCCACTTTTGGTAATGGCCAAATCATCCAGATAAAAAATCAACAAAGAAACATTGGAGTTAACCTACACTCTAGTCCTAATGGACCTAAAAGATATTTACAGAACATTTCAACAACAGCTGTAGAGTTCACCTTTTTCTCATCAGCACATGAAACATTCTCCAGGATAGACAATAGGCCAAAAAGCAAGTCTTACATTTTCAAAAAAAATCAAAATTATATCAAGTATATTTTCTTCACACAATGGATTAAAACTAGTGATCAATAACAGGAGGAACTTGGAAATTTTACAAATAAATGAAAATTAAGCCACACACTCTTAAATGACCAATGGGTCAATGAAGAAATTCAGAAAGATATTTTAAAACATCTTGAAACTGAAAATGGAAAACAGCATAACAAAACCTTTGAGGTTCATCAAGAGCAGTACTAAGATGGAATTTTATAGCAATAAACACCTACATCAAAAAAGTAGAAAGACTAATAATGCATCTCAAGTAACTAGAAAAGCAAGAACAAACCAAACCCAAAATTAGTAGACAGAAAGAAATAATAAAGATCAGAGCAGAACTAAGTAGAATGGAGAGTAAAAAAGATTGTTTTTTTGAAAAGATTAACTTAATAGAAAACCCTTTAACTGAACCAATGAAGAAAAAATGAGTGAAGATTCCCCCCCTTATAAAGAGAAAGAAATAAAATCAGAAACAAAAAAGACATTACAACTGATAGCCAAGAAATATAAAGACCCCAAAAGATATATGCAATCAATTATGTTTCAATAAAAAAAGGCAAATCTGTTTTTCTCAAAAAGAAAGAAAGAAAGAAATACAAAGGATCATTAGAAATTATTATGAACAACTCAGTGACAACAGATCTAAAAACATAGAAGAAATGGATAAATTCCTGAACACATACAACTTACCAAGATTGGACCATATACAAAGGATCATTAGAAATTATTATGAACAACTCAGTGACAACAGATTTAAAAACATAGAAGAAATGGATAAATTCCTGAACACATACAACTTACCAAGATTGGACCATGAGGGCATAAAAAAACAAACAGATCAAAAATGAGAAAAGAGATTAAATCAATGATAAAAAGTCTCCCAACAAAGAGGATCCCAGGACCACACAGTTTCACTGCAAAATTCTATCAAACTTTTAAAGAAAAATTACTATCAGTTCTTTTCAAACTATTTCAGATAATCAGAGGCAGGAAATATTTCAAACTCATTCTATGAGGCCAGCACTACCTTATATCAAAACCTGACAAGAACACAACAAAACAAGAAAACTACAGGCCGATATCCCTAATGAAGATAAATGCAAAAATTCTCAACAAAATACTAGCAAACCAAATCCAGCAGCACATCAAAAAGATTCTTTACTGTGATCAAGCAGGATTTATCCCAGGGATGAAAGGATTGTTCAGTACATGCAAATAAATTAATGTGATTCACCACTTCAACAGAATGAAGGACAGAAACCATATGATTATCTCAATAGGTGCAGAAAAAGCTTTTGATAAAATTTAACATTTTCATGATAAATACTCTCAACTAGTCAGGCTTAGAGGGAACATACCTCAAAATAGTAAAGGTGATATATGACAAACACACAGCTAACATGGGAAAATTGAAAGCCTTTGTGATCTGGAAAAAGACAAAGATGCTCACTCTCACCACTTTTATTCAACACAGTAATGGAAATCCTAGCAAGAGCAATTAGGTAAGAAAGAAATAAAAGGAATACAAATTGGAAAGGAAGAAGTCACATTGTCCCTGTTTGTAGATGACATCATTTTATATTTAGAAAAACCCAAAGACTTCACCAAACTCTTAGAACTGATAAATTCAGTAAAGTTACAGGATGTGAAATTTAACATAGAAAAATCAGTATTTCTATACACTAATAATGAGTAAGATGAAAAAGAAATCAAGGTTGCAATCCCATTTACAATAGCTGCATAAATATTTAGAAATAAACTTAATTAGCGATGAAAAATCTCTACACTAAAAACTCTAAAACAATGGTGAATGAAATGTAAGAGGACACGAAATAATGAAAATATATCCTATGTTTCTGTATTGAGGAAAATAATATTGTCAAAATGCCATATATCCCAAAGCAGTCTACAAACAGTGCAATCTCTACAAAAATATCAATGACATGCTTTACAGAAATAAAAAAATAATAATAAAAAATTTTGTATGAAACCACAAATGAGCCCAAATAGCTCAATCATTCCTTAGGGGGTCAGGTGGGGGGAACAAATCTGGAGGCATCACACTATCTGACTTCAAAATATATTACATAGCTATTATAACCCAAACAGCATGGTACTAGCTTAAAAACAGACACATAGATCAATGCAACAGACAGAGAGCCCAGAAATAAACCCACACATTTATAGCCAACTTATCTGCAAATGTATTTTCTCATTCTGTAAGTTGTCTCTTTACTCTGTTGAGTGTTTCCTTTGCTGTTCAGAGCTTTTAATTTGATGTACTCCCATTTGTTTATATTTGTTTTTGTTTCCTATTCATGTGAGGTCATATCAAAAAAAAAAATCATTTCCTACACCAGTATCATGAAGCTTTTCCCTATGTTTTCTTCTAGTAGTTTAATAATTTTAGGTCTTACATTTATCTTTTGTCCATATTCAGTTGATTTTTTTATCTGGTATGAAATTAAGGTCTACTTTCATTCTTCTGCATGTGAATATCCAGTTTTGCTAACATCATTTATTAAGAGAATATCCTTTCCCCATACGTGTTTTTGGCACCTTTGAGAAAATGAGTTGGCTGTAAATGCATGGATTTATTTCTGGATTCTCTATTCTGTTACATTGGTCTATGTGTCTGTTTTTATGTCCGAACCATGCTGTTTTGGTTGCTATAGCTTTGTAGTATATTTTGAAGTCAGATAGTGTGATGTCTCCTCTACCTTTGTTCTTTTTGCTCAATATTGCTGTGGCTATTCAGGGTCCTTTGTGGTTCCACATGAATTTTAGTCTTGTTTTTTTCTGTTTCTGTGAAGAATGTCAATGGTATGTTGATAGGGATTGCATTAAATTTGGATTGCTTTGTGTAGTATGAACATTTAAACAGTATTAATTCTTCCATTTATTTGTGTATTTTAAAATTTCTTTTATCAATGTTTTAGAGTTTTCAGTGTAGAGATATTTTACTTCCTTGGTTAAATTTATTCCAAAATACTTTTTGGTAGGTATTTTAAATGGAATTGTTTTCTTGATTCATTTTTCAGATAATTTGCTGTTAGCTTTGATAGATTGTGTCCTACTGCCATCTTGCCTTAATTGTTTCTTTTTTTAAAATTCATTTGTTACTATTGTTATTATTTTATATTCTAAGATGTTGCGGAGCAGTTGGAAGGAGGAGAGAGGGCAAAGGAGAGTGGGGTGAGGGGAAAAAGGTGGAAGGAGGGGGGCATGGTTGAGACCCATGGCAGTCCCCTCATTACAGAAGAGGAGTCCAGGGGGCTTCTGGTGGCAGCTCGATGGTTGTCAGTGGGCTGGGTGTGGATGTTGAGGGGGGCTTGGCTGAGGCCCTCGGCCCCCCACTGCCCCAGCTCAGGAGTACAGGGCACTTCCCATGGCAGCTCAGTGGTCACTGCTGGGCTGGATGTGGATGTCGTGGGTGGGGGCTATCCCAGCCTCCATGGTTTCTGATGAGAAGGCAGCTATCAATCTTATTGGGGTTCCTTTGTGCATCATTTTTTCTTGTTGTTTTCAAGATTTTCTCCTTGGATTTGACTTTTAGCATTTTAAGTATGATGTGTCTGTCTGTGGGTTTCTTTGCATTTGTGCTACTTGTAGTTTGTTGAGTTTCCTGGATGTGTAGGTTACTTTTTCTGATAAATTTGGGAAGTTTTCAACTATTAACTCTTCAGACAATTTTATTTCTCCCTTCCTTTTCATCTTTCCTTTTTTTAACTCCCATTATATGTATGTTGAAGGGCTTAATGTTACCCCACACTTCTCCGAGACTCTGTTTTTCTTCATTTTTCTCTGTGTTGCTTGGCTTGCATAATCTCTATCAAGCTATCTTCAAGTTTGCTAATTCTCTATTCTGTTAGTTCATATCCACTCTTTAGACTTCTTTATTTCATGTGGTTCTTTATAAAAATTTGGTTAATAATTTTTTAGTTCTATATAATAATTTTTGTATCTTTATTGAGATTCTCCATTTGATGCAATATTACTGTCATGCCTTCCTTTACTTTAATCATGCTTTCCTTTAATCTTGAGAACATAGGTATAGTGGCTACTTAAAATTGTTTTTTGTTAAATTCAATATCTGGTCACTCTTGCAGGCAGCTTCTGTTGCCTGCTTTTTTCCTATGGTGCATGGATTATACTTTCTTGTTTCTTTTTGTGACTCATAATTTTTTGTTGGAGACTGGACATTTTAGAAAACATATTGTAGTAACTATAGGTACTGGTTTTCTCTCCCCTTTCTCTAGACATGTTATTGTTATGTACTTGTTTATTTGTTTAGTAACTGGCTGAATAATTTTAGCGAAGTCTGTTTTTTACTCTCCAAAATGTTAAACCTCTGGTGTTGCTCCTTAGGGCAGCACAGCTTAGGGTATATCCACAATCACCCTGGGACAACAGTGGTATTGGTAGTGCTATCCTTCACTAGTAGTTAATCTCCACTAATTGCAAACTGATTGCTCTATTGCTTTCAGAAATGCCCTGGGGTATAATTTTTTTCTTCAAACAAACTAATACAACTGTGGCTCCTTCAATGTAATATTTTGTGAGGCCACTGTTGATATTTGTTCTAATACCAGGAGGGTTCTATCTAGCTGTTTCATTTCCCAGTTACCTCCTGAAAACTAGCCAGCACACAATGCGAGCTATATCTTCATTAGATTCATCAATTTCTCTCTATTATTATTATCATTATTATTTTTTACCACAACCTTACTGTCCTTAAGAAAATTTTTGTAGTTAAACTTTTCCATGATCTGTTGAAAATGAATTCAGTTCCTTTGAGAAGAGATTAGGAGATATCTCTTTTAAAGCCTACTTTTTCTCCCAGGCAAAATTTCTGGGCCAGGCCTCTGAAACTGGAGGAGATGGCAACTGTAAGCTTCTGTTAGGGTGATACCCCCACTTTAGGCAGTGAAGGGAAGTATACATCCTCTCCTGGCATGAAACAATGCCTCACAAGCCAGGGAAAGAGCTACTGGGGCCCCCAAATTCTCATTGTACCACACTCAAGATTGAGTCGGGGTTGGGAAGAAGAGAAAAGCTTCCATGTTTCTAATGCACTCACTCAAGATTTAGCATCCTTAATGAATATATGATGAAACCAGTAAATATCTAACTAAATATCACTCCTGTGTTAGGTTATATAGTAAAGGTGAAGGAATTTTGAAGATATAATTACGGTCATAACCAGTCAATTTTGAGCTAATTAAAAAGGAGATTATATTGAGTGGGCTTGAATTAATAATTTGAACCCTTAAAAAATGGGAGATGTTGGAAAGATTTTCCTGCTGGTTTGAAAGAATAAAGCTGCCATGTTGTGAGAGGGTATGCGACTAGGACCTGAGGGAGGGGAGTTTCTAAGAACCAAGAGCAATCCACGGCAGACAACTAGCAAGAAAATGGGGTCTCAGACCAATTATTGCAAAAAACTGAACTTTACCAACAATGAGTGAGCTCTGAAGAGTGCTGCAACTTCAGATGACCCTGAAGCCCCAATAAATGCCTTGATTTCAGCCTAGTGAGAACCTGAGTAGAAAACCCACCTGTGTCTGGCGGGACTTCTGACCTGCTGAAACTGTGACATAATAAATAGGTGTTATTTTAAACCTCCAAGTGTTCTTGATTTCAGCCTAGTGAGAACCTGAGTAGAAAACCCACCTGTGTCTGGCCGGACTTCTGACCTGCTGAAACTGTGACATAATAAATAGGTGTTATTTTAAACCTCCAAGTGTTTGGTACTTTTTTATTCAGCAATAAAAAAATATATAGTAATGAAAGGAAAAACAGGTAAATATATAGGTTGGCAATTTTGGTCTTTTCAGTTTAGACTAACTGAAGATACAGTAAAGTTTCTTCTTACTGGGGAAAAATCATGAATTTTCTTATAGACCAGGTTTTTTATGAGTTCTCACTCAGCATCTAGGAAAACGATTATAGTTTTCTTGCATTACTTTTCTATTGCTTGTTGGGATCCATGTATGTTGTTGCATCTATTGTACCTTTTTGTTGCTGACTAGTGTTCCATGGTATGGGTGTAACATAATTTGTTTAACCATTCACTTACTGAAGGACAATTTGGTTGTTCGTAGTTTTTGTCTTTTACAAGTAGATCTGGTATGTACAATTTTGTACAAGTTTTTGTCTGGACCAAGGTTTTCACTTCTACACATGAAATCTAGTATGATTGCTGGATCATATGGTACATGTATGTTTAGTTTTCATAGACTAAATATACATTTAACTTATACTACATTTAGTTTATAATACATTCCCACCAGCAGTGTATGAAAGATTCAGTTTCTCTACATCCTTACTGGCATTTGGTATTGGGTATTGTCACTAATTTTTAATTTACGTCTTCTAAAATGTGTAGAGTGATTTTTTTATTGTGATCTTAATTTGCTTTTCTCTAATGGCTAGTGATGTTGAGCATCTTTTCGTGTGCTTGTTTGCCCTCATTTCATCCTCTTCAGTAAACTTTCTTTTCACAATCTTTTGCCCATATTCTATTTATTTTTATTGAAACGTAATTGTTTTATTTTATTTTAAAAAGTTCTTCAGTGGCTGGCTGGCACAGGGATTGAAACCCTGGACCTTGGTGTTATCAGCACCATGCTCTAGCCAACTGAGCTAACCGGTGGTCAGCCCAATTGAAACATAGTTGAGCGCACATATCTGTGTGACACTGAGTTAAATATCAATACCTCTGTGCAATATGTGATGCTCAAATCAGTTTAATTAGTATATTCAGCATTACATAATATAGTCATTTTTTGTTGCCCTTTACTAATTTCCTGCTAACTCTTCCCCATCTACTTTTCCCACCTCTGGTGGCCTCAGTTCTATTCTTTCCCTTTGAAAGTTCAGCAAATTATTGTATCTTTCTTTATTCCTTTTTAATCTTTTTGTTTATTTATTTTTTTAGCTCCCACTTATGAGTGAGGACATATGGTATTTCTTTTTCTGTGTCTGGCTTATTTCACCTAACATGCCTTTCTCTAAGTTATCCTTGTTGCTATGAATGGCAGAATTTCATTCTTTTTTCTGGCAGAGTAGTATTCCATTGTGTATCTATCCCATATTTTCCTTGTCCAGTCATCCATTGATGGACAATTAGGTTGGTTCCAACTCTTGGCTAGAGGAAATAGAGCTGTGATAAACATGGGAGTGCAGGTATTCCATTGACATGATGAGTTTTATTCCTTTGGGTATATTCCCAGCAGTGGGATTGCTAGATTGCATGGCCGTTCTATCTGTAGTTGTTTGAGGAAACTCCATACTGTTTTACATAATGGCTGCATTAATTTACAGTCCCATCAACAGTGTAGGAGGGTTCCCCTTTCTCTGCATTCTTGTCAGCATTTATTTTCTGTCTTTTTGCTAATAGCCAGTCATACTGGGGTGAGATGGTATCTCAGTGTGGTTTTTTTTTTTTGAGACCGGCCGCACCGCGCTCAGCCAGTGAGCGCACTGGCCATCCCCATATAGGATCCAAACCCGTGGTGGGAGCGCTGCTGCTCTCCCAGCGCCGCACTCTCCCGAGTGCGCCATGCCTCAGCCCCTCAGTGTGGTTTTGATTTGTATTTCCCTAATGCTGAGTGATGCTGAGCATTTTTTCATGTCTGTTGGCCATTTCTATGTCTTCCTTTGAGAAGTAACTCAATTTAAAAAATAGACAAAGGTACAAAATAGAAACTCTTAAAAACCTCTGCACATTTCCTCTCTAAACCTGTTTTTTAAAAATAAGAACAGTATCCCTATCCACTTGATTGCTTGACCAAGATGAAGACAACGTAGTATCTATAAAATGAGATAAATTTCTCCTGCTTATGAAGAGCTAGCTTTTTGATATTTTGGTGATAAGTTTATTTTAACAAAACATTTATTAAAAACCTACTATGTGCCAGACACTGAGCTAACTGCTAGTTAGCACAACATACTCATACACTCACGGAATTTGTGGACTGGTTTAAGCATTGCATTTTTCCTGCGTACATTGTCATAAAAGGAAAACCATTCCTTTTTTTTTTTTTTTTGGTCAAAGTAAGCAAATGCGAAGCATTCCTTATAAATGCCTAATGTTTCATACACTCACGGAATTTGTGGACTGGTTTAAGCATTGCATTTTTCCTGTGTACATTGTCATAAAAGGAAAACCATTCCTTTTTTTTTTTTTTTTTGGTCAAAGTAAGCAAATGCGAAGCATTCCTTATAAATGCCTAATGTATATTAATCAGATAATTTTATTATGTTTGCAGGAATCTTATATGTGGAAAATTAGTTTGTACCTACCCTTCTCGAACTCCTTTCCAAAAAGAAAACGTTTCTGTGATTTATGCTTACGTACGCAACACAATATGTATAACTATGGACTATAGATTGGAGCCAAAAGACTACAGATTGGATCCAATGAGGGTCAAGAACGGTGCTAATTGTGATATTGGGAGGGTAATTTATTTAAAATATATATATTTTTAAACTAGTTTTATTCATTGCTTTAATAAATCTTCCCATTTAAGTGTCCAAATTTAATTAATTTCCAGGGCTATGTAATCTTGAATATTTGGAGCAGAAAATGAATAAACTTAAATAGTAAGAGGGTAATGGGAATGTTTTATTCCCTTCAGAATTTCATTGTTAGGAGCAAGGAAACTCCAAGTATTTGGGGGCTGGAGTGAGGAAGGGAGAGATTTTGGAAATATATTGGAGTTTCCCATAGCATGGAAACTCACTTTTCTTTTTGGAGAAGAAAGAAGAAATCTCACTTAGTAATATATGTGTCTATGTGGTCCCATGGATAGGAGCACAACTTAGAGCAGGTTGCTTAGAATCAGATCTTCATCTCTTATTATAAATTTGACATTTTGCAGTTTACCTAGCCAGTATGAGATACTTCAACAGCATGCACAGCAGAGATAATAATAACATTTACTCTATAGGGATATTGGGAAGATTAAATGACATAGCTTAGCTCAATGCCCAGCACATAGTAAGAGCTAAATATAGTTTGGCTATTATTATTGATTGTTATCAAAATTTGTTATCACTGACATCAACTCAAATCTAGAGAAAACAGAGGAAAGAGATTTACTTCAAAATCTCATTTAGTTCCTGATCAGATATTTGTTTATAAGGAAATATAATAATATAATAAAGTGGAGGCTTTAAAGATATATACACATATTGTCTTCACTCATAAGTGGGAACTAAGAGAGAAAGAAGGAAAGAAACAAAGACCACAGTGGTGCACTGGACTTGCAGAGGCAGAGAGCAGACCTAGAGCTGAAGAATGGGGTGGAGGAAGGGAGGCCAGGAATTAATTGGGTGGGGGACATGGGAAATAATCACAATTTGGGGCATCCTTCTAGTATTGATCTGGCTGTCACATTTTGGGCACCGTGGTGATGGTCAGCTTTGTACCCCATGAATATTCATAACCAATATAAAAAGATATATGCACATAGATTTGAATTCTGACTCTACCACTTACTTGATTATTTAATATATTCAAGCATTAATATCCATAGATGTGAGATGTACATGTTAATAGCCACTTTTAGTAGTTTTATAGTTTAAATGAAGTTTACTATAGGTGAAGTGTAGGAGGAGTCTTCAAAAAGTTCATGGAAAGATTCATATTATCTTTTAATTTCATTTTTCCACAAAGTTTTTTGAAGTAGCCTCATGTAGTCTCATTAGTACTGGTTTCCTCTTCATGCCTAGGAGTCATAAATGCCATCTTGAACAAGGTCTAGGCCAGGGAGCTCACTAGATACATTAAGCCTACGGAGCAAAAACAACTAAAATATGCACCACAGCCAATAGATAGTTTGAGATTATTCAATAGGTAATTTTGTAAGAATAGACTGTTTGTTATAACATGGAATTTTTTTTATAACACATCTTCTCAGAGATAATGTGTAAAAACGAATTTTGCCAGGTGGCTTTTAATGATACTGTAAATCATATATGATAAAACATTCTTGGCAATTCTGTTTTTGTAAGTTAGTGTCCCTACATAGTGGGACTCTATTTCAATTTCAAAAGAGCCAGGCAGACAACAGATACTACATTCCAAAAAGAGTTGTTAGACAAACCATCATGGCCAATGAACAGTGAGAAAACTCAACAAATAAAAGGTTTAAAAGGGTTCGATTGTTTGAATTTAGAATAGGTGTTGTGAGGCCATTTTTTTGGACAGAGTTGTGCCGTGCCTAATATTTAAAAGGAGATCATGTTCACATACATTATCTTAAACTAAAAACAAACTCAAATGCTATTTACATTTTCTAAAATGACATTTTTAAAGAAAACGCATTATTGTACTCATCTAAAAAACCCTGCAACTTAGGAAAGTTGAGATTGTTTAAGTAATGGAGTTGGGAGTATATCCTTAGTCCTCTAATTATAACAAAGTTAAAAGAATTATATCTGGATTTTTATTATTACGGGATAACATTCCATAACAGAACGAAATATATCTTTAGTATATTTTAATAAAAATTTTTAGTTCTATTAAATATTTAGGGGACTCTAATAATACCTCATATTTTGTGAAAACAAAATATATGCCATGATTATATCAAATTGATTTTCTTTCTATGAAAAAATTTATATGTGCAATGAATATAGGGTATTCTTTTAACTGTGAGCTCAGGAATAGTTTTGTTAGGTCTCATGATATTATAATAAAAAGTAGTTCTTTGGTTATGATACTTTTATTATGGCCAATCTTATTTAATTACTATCCCCCATATCCCTGCATTGGATCTTTTAAAAAAATTATTTATCTAAAAATAGACTTTTTATTTTAGTGCAGTTTTAGGCTCACAGCAAAACTGAGTGAAAGATTCAGAGTGTTCCCATAAACTCCTTGCCCCCTATCTTCTTGTAAAACCTTCCCCAGTGTTCACAACCCACCCAGAATGTTACACTTGTTAAAACTGATGAGCCTATGCTGACACATCATCGTCACCCAAAGTCCGTAGTTTGCATTAAGGTTACCAGGAAAATCAATGAATACCTAGAGTTTAAACAACACACTTTTAAATAACACATGGGCCAAAGGAGAATGCTCAATAAAAATTTTAAGATATTTTGAACTAAATGAAAATGAAAATACAACTGATTAAAATTTGTGGAATGTAGCAGAAGCAATATTTAGAGGTAAATTTATAGCATTGAATAGTAATGGTTTTATGTTATACAATTACTAATTGTGTTGTTATTGTGGCTAGATCCTTCTGACTTGAAACCTTTTTTTTGTGTGTGTGTTTTAGATATGCTTTAATAGTGTATGTATAGACACAGGGACGATTAAGGGAGACGCCCTACAGTGTTCTCAAAAGTGCTCTGGAAATGGAGTAAGTAAGCACATGTTTCCCTGAATTACATCTCCCTTGGACATTTTTGAGTATCACTCATTAATTTATCAATATTATTTGGGTTCCTACTATATGTCAGGCCCTGTTGCATCTAGCTTCAATTTGGAGCCGAATTGAGTTAAATTCAGCAGCCATAATTAATTTAAGAGAACATTCTGAGTAGAATTAAATAGCCGATGACCTAAGAATTTTATCGCTGTATTCGGGTACTTTTTCAGATGGTGTTAAATATTCCAGTAAATACAGTAACCTTTTCACAAGGAAAGATAATTAAGCTGTAATTCCTGTGTCTGTGAATACATAAGGTCATGGAAAACTATTGTTTTCTCCATTGAAAAATGATGACCTAAGAATTTTATCGCTGTATTCGGGTACTTTTTCCGATGGTGTTAAATATTCCAGTAAATACAGTAACCTTTTCACAAGGAAAGATAATTAAGCCGTAATTCCTGTGTCTGTGAATACATAAGGTCATGGAAAACTATTGTTTTCTCCATTGAAAAACAAACCATAGACTTTATATTTTAGAGCAGCTTTATGTTTTTAGCAAAATTGAGTGGGAAGTACAGAGATTTCTCATATACCCCCTCATTCCACATTTGTGCAACCTCTTCCACCATCAACATCCCCCACCAGAGTGGTACATTTGTTACAGTGAACCTATGTGGACACCTCATTAACTCCCAAAGTCCATAGTTTATATTAAGGTTCGCTCTTAGTATTGTATATTCTAGGAGTTTGATAAACGTGTAGTGATATGCATTAACCATTGTAATATCATACCAAATATTCTCAGTGCTCTAAAAATCATCTGTACTTTGCCTTCTTATCCTTCCCTCCCCCTAGCCTCTGGCAACTACTGATTTTTTTACTGTCTCCATGCTTTTGCCTTTTTCGGAATGTCATCTTATTGGAATCATACAGTATGAAGCCTTTGCAGATTGGCCTTTTCACTTAGTAATATGCATTTAAGGTTTCTCCATGTCATTTCATGGCTTGATATCTCATTTCTTTTTAGTGCTAAATAATATTCCATTGTTTGAATGTATCACGGTTATTTATCCATTCACCTGCTGGAGAACATCTTAGTTGCTTTCAAGTTTTGAAAATTATGAATAAAGCTGTTATAAACATTTTTATGCAGGTTTTTGTGTGGACATAAAATTTCAGCCTCTTTGGGTAAATACTAACGTTTGTGATTGTTGGATCATATGATAAGAGTGTGCTTNTTCCTACTATATGTCAGGCCCTGTTGCATCTAGCTTCAATTTGGAGCCGAATTGAGTTAAATTCAGCAGCCATAATTAATTTAAGAGAACATTCTGAGTAGAATTAAATAGCTGATGACCTAAGAATTTTATCGCTGTATTCGGGTACTTTTTCCGATGGTGTTAAATATTCCAGTAAATACAGTAACCTTTTCACAAGGAAAGATAATTAAGCTGTAATTCCTGTGTCTGTGAATACATAAGGTCATGGAAAACTATTGTTTTCTCCATTGAAAAACAAACCATAGACTTTATATTTTAGAGCAGCTTTATGTTTTTAGCAAAATTGAGTGGGAAGTACAGAGATTTCTCATATACCCCCTCATTCCACATTTGTGCAACCTCTTCCACCATCAACATCCCCCACCAGAGTGGTACATTTGTTACAGTGAACCTATGTGGACACCTCATTAACTCCCAAAGTCCATAGTTTATATTAAGGTTCGCTCTTAGTATTGTATATTCTAGGAGTTTGATAAACGTGTAGTGATATGCATTAACCATTGTAATATCATACCAAATATTCTCAGTGCTCTAAAAATCATCTGTACTTTGCCTTCTTATCCTTCCCTCCCCCTAGCCTCTGGCAACTACTGATTTTTTTACTGTCTCCATGCTTTTGCCTTTTTCGGAATGTCATCTTATTGGAATCATACAGTATGAAGCCTTTGCAGATTGGCCTTTTCACTTAGTAATATGCATTTAAGGTTTCTCCATGTCATTTCATGGCTTGATATCTCATTTCTTTTTAGTGCTAAATAATATTCCATTGTTTGAATGTATCACGGTTATTTATCCATTCACCTGCTGGAGAACATCTTAGTTGCTTTCAAGTTTTGAAAATTACGAATAAAGCTGTTATAAACATTTTTATGCAGGTTTTTGTGCGGACATAAAATTTCAGCCTCTTTGGGTAAATACTAACGTTTGTGATTGTTGGATCATATGATAAGAGTGTGCTTAGTTTTGTAAGAAACTGCCAAAACGTCTTCCAATGTGGCTACACTGTTTTGCATTCCCATTGGCAATGAATGAGTTCCTTTTGCTCCACATCCTCACCAGCATTTGATGATGTCAGTGTTTTGGATTTTGGATTATATATATATTTTTGTCCTTTTTGAGACCGGCTGCACCACGCTCAGCCAGTGAGCGCTGTGAGCGCACCGGTCATCCCTATATAGGATCCGAACCCACGCGGGAGCGCTGCTGTGCACCCAGCACCGCACTCTCCCCAGTGCGCCATGGGCTCGGCCCTGGATTATATTTTTAATTTCAAATTTCATTTGTTTATTGTTAATATATAGAAAAGTGATTGACTTTTGTACATTAACCTTGTATCCGGCAACCTTGCTATAATAACTTGTTAGTTCTAAGGTGTATAGTGGTATCTCACTGTTGTTTCAATTTGCATTTCTCTGATGACATGATGTGGACCAATTTTAATATATTTATTGGTCATCTATATATCTTTTTTGGTGAGGTGTCTGTTAAGGTCTTTTGCCCATTTTTAAATCAGGTCATTTGTTTTGTTATTGTTGAATTTTAAGTGTTGTTTGTGTATTTTAGATAACAGTCCTGTATCCAATGTGTCTTTCGCAAATATTTCCTGCTTGTCTGAGGCTTATATTTTCATTCTCTTGACAGTGTTTTTTTGCAGTGGAGAAAATTTTAATTTTAGAAAGTGCAGTTTCTCAATTCATTATTTTCTTCAAAAAGTGATCTTTTCCATACTGTATTGCCTTCGCTTCTTTGTCAAAGATCAGTTGACTATATTTAGGTGAATCTATTTCTGGGCTTTCTGTTCTATTCCATTTATCTATTTGTCTATTTTTCAAATACTGCACTGTTTTGATTACTATAGACTTATAGTTAAGTCTTGAAGTTGGATAGTATCACTCCTTCAACTTTGTTCTTCTTTTGCCTATTCTGGGTCTTTTGCCTCTTCATAAAAATTTTGAAAAATCAGTTTGATTTCCACAAAATAACTTGATGGGATTATGACTGAGATTGCATTAAATCTGTAGAACAAGTTGGAAGAACTGACATCTTGATAATATTGAGTCTTCTTATTCATGAACATATAGATACAATGTATTTAGTTCTCTGATTTTTTTCATTAGAGTTTCATAAATTTCCATATATTGATCTTATACATATTTTGATAGATTTATATGTAAATATTTCAGTTTTGGGGAGTTCTAATGTAAACAGCATTGTATTTTTAATTTCAAATTCTTTTTGTTTATCATCAGTACGTAAAAAAATGATTGCAACC
>NW_007732145.1:46305-50051 GCF_000696425.1 Galeopterus variegatus
CAGCATTGTATTTTTAATTTCAAATTCTTTTTGTTTATCATCAGTACGTAAAAAAATGATTGACTTTTATGCATTAACATTGTATCCTGCAACATTTCTATAATCACTTGTTAATTCTAAGAGTTTTTTGCCTTTAATTATTTTTTGATTTTCTTCATAGGTGATTATGTCATACACAAAGATAGTTTTATTTCTTTCTTCCCAATCAGTATACCTTTATTCTCTTTTCTCGTTTTGCTGCATTAGCTAGGAATTCCAGTATGATGTTGAAAAAGGAGTGATGAAAGGGAACATCTTTGCATTGTGCCTCATCTAAGTGAGGAGGTATCTAATTTCTCACTGTTAAGTATGATGTCAACTATACACACACACACACACACACACACACATATATATATTTAGATATTCTTTGTCTAGTTGAGGAAGTTCCTCTCTATTTCTGGTATTTTCTAATTTTTGAAATCATGACTGGTTGTTGGCTATTTTTTGTTAAACGCATTTTATGTATGTATTGATATGATAATGTCATTTTTTTTTCTTTAGCCTGTTAATGTGTGATGGACTACATCAACTGATTTTTAAATGTTGAATCAGCCTTGCATACCTCAGATAACACTTGGTCGTGGTGTGTAATTCTTTTTATACATTGCTGAATTTGATTTGATAATATTTTGTTGTGGATTTTTGCCTCTGTATTCATGAGAGATATTGGTCTGTAATTTCCATTTCTTGTAATATCTTTCTCTGATTTTGGTATTAGGGTAATGTTGGCCTGATAGAATGAGTTAGGAAGTATTCCCTCTGCATCTATCTTCTTCTAGAGATTGAGAACTTGTAAATTTCTTCTTTAAATATTTGGTAGAGTTCACTGGTGGACCCATCTGAACAAACTATTACATTAGATCAATTAAGAATAAAATATTAACAGTTTTAGTTTACTTATACTTATTCCTTCTCTAATGCTTTTCTTTTATTTAAATCTGATTTTCTGACCTATGTAATTTTCATTCTCTCTGAAGAACATTTAACATTTCAAGGCAGGTCCATTTGTGATAAATACCCTCAACTTTTGTTTGAGGAAGTCTTTATTTCATTTTCACTTTTGAAAGATAATTTTGCAGAATATAAAATTCTAGATTGGTGATTTTTTTTCTACCAACATTTTAAATATTTCAGTTCATGCTCTTCTTGCTTGTGTAGTTTCTGAACAAAAGTTCAATGTAATTTTTGTTCTTGTGCATCAACAGATATGGTATTTTTTCCCCTCAGGCTTCTTTTAAGACTTGCTCTTTATATTTGATTTATTGCAGTTTTGAAATTATATATCTAGATATAAATTTTTAGCATTTACCCTAATCAGTGTTTTTTCCTTTCTTTTACTTTTCTGTATCTGTGTTTTGTTGTAAAAAAATTAATTAATTTTGAAAAATTTCCATTCATTATTGCTTCAAATTTATTCTGTTCTGTTCTTCTCACATGTATATTACAGCTTTTGTAGTTTTCCCAACAGTTCTTGGATATTCTGTTCTGTTTATTTTTTTATTTTTAATTTTTTTTCAGTTTTGCAAGTTTCTACTGAAATATCGTTAAGCTCAGAGATCTTTCCTCAGCCATAATCAGTTTTATTAATGAGCCCATCAAAAGCATTGTTCATTTCTATACAATGTTTTTAATCTCTAGCATTTCTTTTTGATCCTTTCTTAGAATTTTCATCTCTCTGCTTTACTGCCCATCTGTTCTTGCATGCTGTGTACTTTATTCATTAGATCTCTTGGCATATTAAACATAGTAATTTTTTTTGGGGGGGGCAGCTGGCTGGTACAGGGATCAAACCCTGGACCTTGAAGTTATCAGCACTGTGCTCTAAGCAACTGACCTAACTGGCCAGCCCCTAATCATAGTTATTTTAAATTTCTGGTCTGATAATTCCAACGTCCCTTACAGCTGGGCCCTGGGATGGTGGCAGCAGCTTGCTTAGTTGCTGCTGAGTTCAGCTTCTCTTGGCTCCATAGCTCAGGACCCTGGCTATGCCCTGGGGCAGTGGTGGCAGCTTGCTTAATTGCCTCACAACATTTTAAAAATGGGCATGTTATGCTTTCTTTGGGTGTCTGATGCTATACCTAGAAAGAACTGGGTAGAAATAAATCGAAAATTCATCATAATACCTCTGCATTGAGGTTATTGCTGTACAGCATCACTTGAAAATAACAATAAAATTTTGCATTTATTTCTAGTAGCTGTACTTCCCAATTCTGTATACTGCTTTATAATAGTGACAAAATCTTATAGAAAAAATTAAAATTATTGTGGTGATCTCCTGGGTGCCTTGGCAGTCATCCTTATTCTCTGACAGAAACAGGATGACTCAGATTCATCTTGAGTTGTCCAGCCCCATTTACAGAATGAACCAATCTATGAGGAACTTTGGTACTTTTCTTTTTACCTTACCACAAATTTTTATTTTATTTTAAAAAACGAATTAAGTTTTTAATTGACACATATCAACTGCACATATTTATGGTGTACAGAGAGTTACATTTCCATACATGTATATAATGTGCGATGATCAAATCAGGGTAATTAGAATATTCATCATCACAAAAATTTAGCACTTCTTTTTGATGAGAACATCTGAGCTCCTCTCTTCTAGCAATTTGAGAGCATACAATAAATTATTGTTAATTATAGATGCCTAGAACTACTGCACACTAACAGAACATGTTTTTCATATCTAGCCATAATTTTGTATCCATTAGACAACCGCTCCCTGTCCGCCTTCTCTTCCCAGTGTCTAGTAACCGAATTTGTACTCTCTGCTTCTATAAGCTCAAATTTTTTTTTTCTTTTAGTTCCCATGTATGAGTGAGAAAATATGATATTTATCTTTCCGTGCCTGATGTTGCCACAAATGAAGGCATTTCATTCTTTTTTTTGTGACTGAGTAGTATTCCATTGTGTATATATGCCATGTTTTCTATATCCATTCATTTGCTGTTGGACACCTAGATTGATTCCTTATCTTAGCTATTTTGAATCATGCTGCAATAAATATGGGGGTGCCGATATGTCTGTGGTATGCTAACTTCCTTTCCTTTAAATAAATGCCCAGCAGTGGGCTTGCTGGTAGTTCTATTTTTAGTTTTTTTAGGAACCTCCATATTGTTTTCCATAATAAATGTATTAATTTATGTTCTCACCAACAGTTTATAAGTCCCTTTCCTCCACATCCTCACCAGCATTTGTTAGTTTTTGTCTTTTTGAGAACAGCTATTCTAACTGGAGTGATATGATATCTCACTGTGATTTTGATTTTTGAAATCCCTCATTAGTGATGTTGAGCATTTTTTAATATACCTATTGACTATTTTTGTATGTCTTCTTTTGAGATATGTCTGTTCAATATATTTACCCATTTTAAATTGGATTGATTTCTTGTCTTGAGTTGAGTTCCTTGTATATTCTGGATATAAATTTCTTATCACATGAATAGTTTGCAAATATTTTCTCCCATTCTGCTGGTTGCCTCCTCACTATCTTGACTTGTTTCTTTTGTTGTGCAGAAGCTTTTTAATTTGATATAAACCCATATGTCTATTTTTGCTGTGCTTTTTAAGTTTTCCTTATAATTTTTTAAATGTTTTCTTCTAGTAGGTTTCACATCTTACATTTAAGTCTTTAATTAATTTTGAGTTAATTTGGTATATGGTAGAGGTAGGGGGCTAGTTTTATTCTCCTGTATGTGAATA
>NW_007732145.1:51834-64229 GCF_000696425.1 Galeopterus variegatus
CTTCCTTCCTTCCTTCCTTCCTTCCTTCCTTCCTTCCTTCTTTTTATTTGCTTAGTTTTTCTGGCTAGAACTTCCAGGACTGTGTTAAATAGGAGTAGTGAGAGTGGGCACCCTTGTCTTGTTCCTGTTCTTAGAGGAAAGTCTTTCATCTTTTCCCTGTTCAGTATAATAGTAGCTGTGGGTGCGTTATATGTAGCTTTTTTGTGTGTTGAGCTACTTTCCTTCTGTGCCTAATTTGTTGAGTTTTTATGATGAAAGGATTTTAAATTTTATCAAATGCTTTTTCTGCATCTTTTGAGATGATAATATGTTTTTTTGTGCCTCATTTTTTGATGTGGTGTATCTCATTTATTTATTTGCATACATTAAACTATTCTTGCATTCCTGAAATAAACCCCACTTGATCGTGGTGTACAATGTTTCTGATGTGCTGTTGAATTTGGTTTGCTAATAGTTTGAGAGCTTTTGTATGTATGTTCATCAGAAATATTGACCTGTAGTTTTTTTGTTGTTGTGTCCTTGTCTGATTTTGGTATTATAGTGATTTTGGATTCATAACATGAATATGGGAGAATTCCCTCATTTTGATTTTTGTGGGAGAGTTTGATAAGAATAGGTAGTAATTTCTCTTAAAAATTTTGGTAGAATTCAGCAGTGAAGCCATCTGGTCCCAGGCTTCTCTGTGTTGGGAGACTGTTGATTACTGATTCAATCTACTTCCTTAGGTTTTTCAATTTGTTGGTGTGTAGTTGTTCATAATAGTCTCAAATGTTTCTTTATATTATTATCATATCAGTTGTAATGTGTCCTTTCTCAACTTTTATTTTTTGGGTTTCTTTCATTCTTAGTCTAGCTAATGGTTTGTCAATTTTGTTTATTTTTCAACAAACCAACTTCTCATTATGTTGATCTTTTGTATCATATTTTCAGTCTCTATTTTATTTCTGCTCTGATATTTATTGTTTATTTTGCCTACTAATTATGGAATTGGATTGTTTTGTTTTTTAGTACCTTGGGGCCAAATTTAGGTCATTTGTTTAAAATCTTTGTTGTTCTTTGTTATAAGCACTTTTTGCCATAAACTTCCCTCATAGTATTTCTTTTGCAGTGTTCCATAGACTTTGGTATGTGGTATTTTTATTATCATCTGTTTTAATGAATTCTTTAATTTCCTGCTTAATTTCTTTTTTGGCCCATTTGTCATTTGGGAGCATGTTTTTTAACTTCCTTTTACACTTTTCCAAAGTTTTTCTTATTATTAATTTCTAGTTTTATTCTGATGTGTTCTGAAAAGATACTTGATGCAATTTCAATTTTTAAAATTTTTTTGAGACTTGTTTTGTGGCCTAACACGTGGTCTATCCTGGAGAATAATTCATGAGCCTAAGAGAAGAATGTGTATTTTGCATTGTTGGATAAAATGTTCTGTAAATGTCTGTTAGGTCCATTGGTCTATAGCACAGTTTAAATTAGATGTTTTCTTGTTGGTCTGTCCATACCGAGTGTTGAAGTCTTCAACTATTATTGTATCGGGTCTATCTCTCCTTTTAGATCCAATAATATTTGCTTTGTATATCTGGGTGCTCCAATATTGGGTGCATATGTATTTACCATTGTTATACCTTTTTGTTGAGTTGATCCTTTTATCATTATATAACATCCTTCTTTGTCCCTTTTGATAGTTTTTGAAGTCTACCTTATTTGATATAAGTGTAGATATTCCTGCTCATTGTTTGATTTCATTTGTCTATAATATCTTTTTTTCATTCCTTTCCTATTAGTCTATGTATATATTTACAGGCAAAGTGAGTTTCTTGTAGGCAGAATATCTTTGGTCTTGTTTTTTGATTCTTTGATACAGTCTATATTTTTTAAGTGGGAATTTAATTTATTTACATTCAAGATTGTTATCAAAAGGTATTACCTTACTTCTCACAATTTGTTAATTGCTCTATGGTTGTTTTATATATTCTTTCCTCCTTTATTTCTCTTTTATTGGTTGTCTATGCTGTTTGGTGGTTTTCTGAAGTGGTAAGATAAAATTAATTTTTCTTTCTAATTTTTGTATCTGCTTTACCAGTGAGTTTTATTCCTTCATGTGTTATCATGATGGAAGTTATCATTCTTTTGCTTTCAGATGTAGGGCTCCCTTAAGGATTTATTATAGGGCCAATCTAGTGGTAGTCTCTCAGGTTTTGTTTGTCTATTAAAGACACTATTCTTAATTTCTGAAGTATAGCTTTGCTGGTATAGTGTTGTTGGTTGGCAGTTATTGTCTTTCAGCTCTTTTAATATGTCATCCCACCCTCTCCTGGCCAGTAAGGTTTCTACTGAGAAATATGCTGTTAGTCTGATATGGATTCCCTTACAGGTGTTATGGCACCTTTCTCTTGCTTTTTTTAGAGCTCTCTTATCTTTGAACTTGACAATTTGAGTACATCATGTCATGAAGAAGACCTTTATTGGGTTAAATCAATTTAAGGATCTCTGAGCCTCTTGGATCTGAAAGTTCATATCTTCCCAGTACTGGGGAACTTTTCAGGTATTATTTTCTTAAATAGGTTTTCAACACCTTCTCCTTTCTGTATCCCTTCTAGAATACCCATAAAATGAATGTGTCCTTAATGTTTTCACATAGATCTTGTAGACTTTCTTCATTTTTTTTTTTTCCTTTTTGTCTTTTTTCGTGACCGGCAATGGATCGCAACCCTCAGTGTCGCGCCCGTACCGGACCGGGACCGGCCACAGGATCGCAACCCTCGGTGTTGCTCCCGCCCCTCGCTCAGCCAGTGAGCGGCCGGTCTGTATGTGGGATCCGAACCCTCGGCGGGAGCGCCACCACGCTTCCCAAGCAGCGCACTACAGCAGTGCGCCACTGGGCCGGCCCGACTTTCTTCATTTTTAAAAATTCTTTTTCCTTTTTTCTTTTCCTTAATGGGGTTATTTCAAAAGACCCGTGTTCAATTTCTTCTGCTTTATCTGGCCTGTTGCTTAAACTCTTAGCTGTATTTTTATTTCACTTAATAAATTCTTCAGTTCCAAGATTTCTCCTTAGCTTTGTCAATGATATCTATCTCTTTGTTGAATTTCTCCATCAGACCATGATTTTTTTTTTCTATTTTGCTGTGTTTTCTATGTGTATCTTCTTGCATCTCATTGAATTCTGGTTGAACTGGGTTAACTTTAAAAGCCTGTCTTCACATTCAGAAATTCCTTTTTCTCCTTGTTTAGGCCTGTTGCTTAAACTCCTCATTGTATTTTTTACTTCATTATTTGAATTTTTCAGTTCTGGAATTTCTGATTGGTTCTTTTTTTTATAATTACTGTCTCTTTGTTGATTTTCTCATTCATGTCTTGGAATGTTTTTATGACTTCACTGAGATTTCTGTCTATATTTTCTTTCTTTCTTTTTTTTGTAATTTTATTTTATTTTGTCAGTATACACTGTGGTTGATTATTGTAGCCCATTACCAAAACCTCCCTCTCCCTCCCTCCCCCCTCTCCCAACAACCTTATATCTGTTCACTTGTTGTAACAACTTCAAGGAATTCTGATTGTTGTGTCTTCTTCCCCCACCCCAGTTTATTAGTGTATTCATTTATTTATTTTTAGCTATGACAAATAATTGAGAACATGTGGTATTTCTCTTCCTGTGCCTGACTTGTTTCACTTAATTTTCTCTAGGTCCGTCCATGTTGTTGCAAATGGCAGTATTTCATGCTTTTCTATAGCAGAGTAGTATTCCATTGTGTAGATATACCACATTCTCTGTATCCACACATCGGATGATGGACATTTGGGCTGGTTCCAACTCTTAGCTATTGTAAATAGTGCTGCAATGAACATTGGAGAACAGGTATACCTTTGACTTGATGATTTCCATTCCTCTGGGTATATTCCCAGCAATGGGATAGCTGGGTCATATGGTAGATTTATCTGCAATTGTTTGAGGAACCTCCATACCATTTTCCATAGAGGCTGCACCATTTTGCAATCTCACCAACAGTGTATGAGAGTTCCTTTTCCTTCACAACCTTGCCAGCATTTATCGTTCACAGTCTTTTGGATATTAGCCATCCTAACTGGGGTGAGATGGTATCACAGTGTGGTTTTGATTTGCATTTCCTGAATGCTGAGTGATGTTGAGCATTTTTTCATATGTCTGTTGGCCATTCATATATCTTCCTTTGAGAAATGCCTATTTAGCTCCTTTGCCCATTTTTTAATTGGGTTACTTGTTCTTTTGTTGTAAAGTTGTTTCAGTTCCTTGTATATTCTGGATATTAATCCTTTGTCAGATGTATATTTTGCAAATATTTTTCCCACTCTGTTTGTTGTCTTTTAACTCTGTCAATTGTTTCTTTTGCTGTGCAGAAGCTTTTTAGTTTGATATAATCCCATTTGTTTATTTTTCCTTTGGTTGCCCATGTTTTTGGGGTCATATTCATGAAGTCTGTGCCCAGTACCACTTCCTGGAGTGTTTCTCCTATGTTTTCTTTAAGAAGTTTTATTGTTGGAGGGTGCATATTTAATTCTTTAATCTATTTTGTGTTGATTTTGGTATATGGTGAGAGGTATGGGTCTAGTTTCATTCTCCTGCCCCTAGATATCCAGTTATGCCAACACCATTTGGTGAAGAGGCAGTCTCTTTCCCAGTATATAGTCTAGGTGTCTTTGTCAAAGACCAGAGGGCTGTAGGCGTGTGTATTGATTTCTGGATTCTCTATTCTATTCCATTGATCAGTATGTTTGTTTTTATGCCAGTACCATGTTGTTTTGTTTATTATAGCTTTGTAGTATAGTTTAAAATCAGGTAGTGTTATGCCTCCAGCTTTATTTATTTATTTATTTTGCTCAGAATTGCTTTGGCTATGCATGGTCTTTTGTTATTCCATACAAATGTCTGGATAGATTTTTCCATTTCTGAGAAAAAATGTCATTGGAATTTTGATAGGGATTGCATTGAAGTTGTATATCACTTTTGGTAATATGGACATTTTCACAATGTTGATGCTTCCAATCCAAGAGCATGGGATATCTTTCCATCTTCTTGTGTCCTGCTTAATTTCTCTCAACAGTTGCTTGTAGTTCTTGTAGTGGCTTGTAGAGATTTTTCACATCTTTGGATAACTCTATTCCTAAGTATATTATTTTTTTTTGGTGGCTATTGTAAATGGGCAAGCTTTCTTTATTTCTCTTTGTGCATGTTCACTGTTGGAGAGTAGAAATGCTACTCAGTTTTCTTTGTTGATTTTGTATCCTGCAACATTGCTGAAATCATTTATCAATTCCAAGAGATTTTTTGTACAGGCTTTAGGCTGCTCGATATATAGGATCATGTCATCTGCAAACAGGGGCAGTTTGACTTCATCTTTTCCAATCTGGATGCCCTTTATTTCCTTCTCTTCTCTGATTGCTCTGGCTAGTACTTCCAACACTGTGTTGAATAGGAGTGGTGAGAGTGGGCATCCTTGTCTAGTTTCTGTTCTTAAAGGAAAAGACCAGAGGGCTGTAGGCGTGTGTATTGATTTCTGGATTCTCTATTCTATTCCATTGATCAGTATGTTTGTTTTTATGCCAGTACCATGTGGGTTTATCATATATGGCTTTAATTATGTTGAGATACTTTCCATCTATACCTAACTTGTAGAGAGTCTTTATCATGAACGAGTGTTGAATTTTGTTAAATGCTTTTTCAGCATCTATAGAGATGATCGTATGGTCCTTGTGTTTGATTATATTGATACAGTGTTTCACATTTACTGATTTGCATAGGTTGAACCAATCTTACATCCCTGGGATGAATCCCACTTGATCATTGTGTATAATTTTACATATGTGTTGCTGTATTCTGTTTGCTAGGCTTTTTTTTTTTTTTGGAGGATTTTTGCGTCTATATTCATCAAGGATATGGGCCTGTAGTTTTCTTTTGTTGCTGTATCTTTATCTGATTTTGGTATCGGGGTGATGTTTGCTGCATAGAATGAGTTTGGGAGAATTGCCTCTGTTTCAATCTATTGGAATAGTTTGTAGAGAATTGATGTCAATTCCTCTTTGAATATTTGGTAGAATTCTGCTGTGAACCCATCTGGTCCTGGGCTTTCTTTTGTTGGGAGCCTTCTGATAACAGCTTCAATCTCTTTTATTGTTATTGGTCTGTTCAGATTTTCTACATCTTCTTGGCTCAGTTTTGGTAGTTTGTGTGGGTCCAGAATTTTATCCATTTCCTCCAGATTTTCGAATTTGTTGGTGTACTGTTGTTTAGAGTACTCTTGAATGATTCCTTGTATTTCTGAGGTATCAGTTGTGATATCACTTTTTTCATTTCTTATATTTGTTATTTGGGTCTTCTCTCTTTTTTTTTAGTTAGCTGTGCTAATGGTTTGTCAATTTTATTTATCTTTTCAAATAACCAACTTTTTGATTTATTGATCTATTGTATCGTTTTTTGGGTTACAATTTCATTAAGTTCTGCTCTGATCATGGTGATTTCTTTTTGTCTGCTATCTTTGGGTTTGGATTGTTCTTGTTTTTCTAGTTCTTTAAGGTGAAGTTTTAGGTTGTTTACTTGCCATCTTTCCTTTCCTCTGAAGTAAGCATTTAATGCGATAAATTTCCCCCTTCGTGCTGCTTTTGCAGTATCCCACAAGTTTTGGTATGATGTATCATTATTTTCATTAGTTTCAATAAATTTTTTGATTTCATGTTTGATTACTTCTTGGATCCATATGTCGTTAAGTAGAATGCTGTTTAATTTCCATGTGTTTGTATAGTTTCCGGAATTTCATTTGTTATTGATTTCTAATTTTAATCTTTTGTGATCTGAAAAAATACATGGGATAATTCCAATTTTTATGAATTTGTTGAGACTTGATTTGTGACCTTACATGTGATCTATCCTGGAGAATGATCCATGTGCTGATGAGAAGAATGAATATTCTGAGGTTGTTGCATGGAATGTTCTGTAGATACCTGCCAAGTGCAATTGGTCTAGAGTGTTATTTAGAGCCTGTGTTTTTCTGGTGATTCTTTGCCTTGATGATCTGTCCAATATTGATAGTGGGGTGTTCAGATCCCCTGCTATTATGGTATTAGTGTCTATCTCCTTTTCTTAGGTCTGATAGAGTTTGCTTTATAAATCTGGCTGCTCATACATTGGGTGCATGTATATTTATGATTGTTATGTCTTCTTGGTGGATGAATCCTTTTATCATTATGTAGTGGCCCTCTTTATCTCTTTTTATGGTTTTTAGTTTAAAGTCTATTTTATTAGATATAAGAATAGCTACTCTGGATCGTTTTTCATTTCTCTCTGCATGGTAAATATTTTTCCATCCTTTCACTCTTAGTCTATGTGTGTCTTTATAGGTGAGGTGAGTCTCTTGAAGGCAGATACTCTGTGTCTTTTGAATGGGGAATTTAATCCTTTTAAATTGAGTTGTTATTGAAAAGTGTTGTTTTACTCCTGGCATTTTATTGATTTTTGTTGGGATGTCTTAAGTATCTTTTGTTCCTTTCTGATTTACTGTTTGTATTCTGTATTTGTTGGTTTCTTGTGCTGTTGATAACATTTTTTCCTCTTCATTGTTAGCATTTTTATTTTACTAGTGGGTTTTGATTTTTCTTGAGTTTTTATGGCAGTGTTAGTTATTTTTCAGGTACCAAACCCAGTACTCCATTGAGGATTTCTTGCAAGTGTGGTCATGTGGTAGTGAACTCCCACACTTTTTGTCTGTCTGAGAAATATACTATTTGCCCTTCATTTCAGTAGGACAGCCTTGTGAGGTAAAGTATTCTTGGCTGGCCATCTCTTTCTTTTAGTATTTTGAATATATCATCTCATTCCTTCTGGCTTTTAGGGTTTGTGATGAAAAGTCTGATGTTAGTCTGATTGGGGCTCCCTTATATGTGACTTGATGCTTCTCTCTTGCACCTTTTAAGATTCTCTCTTTGTCTTTGAGTTTTGCCAATTTGACTATAGCATGTCTTTGAGAAGACCTTTTTCGGTTGAATACATTTGGAGATCTTTGTGCTTTCTGAATCTGAAGATCTGTGTCTTTTCCTATACCTGGGAAGTTTTCTGCCACTATTTTCTTGAATATGTTTTCAATGGAATCTCCTTTTCCTCCCCTTCTGGAATACCCATGGCTCAGATATTTGAGCACTTAAGGTTGTCTGATATCTCTCTTAGAATTTCTTCAATGTTTTTAATTCTTTTTTCTTTTTGTCTGCCTGTGCTATTTCAAACAGCTCATCTTCAAGGTCAGAAGTTCTCTCTTCTGCTTCTGCAAGCCTGCTGGTTAAACTTTCTGTTGTGTTTTTTATTTCATTGAATGAATTCTTCAGCTCAGCACGCTCTCCTACATTCTTTTTCAGGGCATTGATATCCTTGTACATTTCTTCTTTCAGGTCCTGTATCTTTTCCTCATTTCATTGTGTTGTCTAGCTGAGTTTTCTTTTATCTCATTTAGTTTCCTTAGAATTATCACTCAAAACTCTTTGTCAGACATTTCAAGGGCTTCTCATTGTATAAGATCTAGAGCTTGAGAGTTATTACCCTTTCGTGGTGTACTTTCTTGATTTTTCATATTTCTGGTATCTTTCCTTTGATGTTTAGTCATTGTGGCAAGGGACTTTACGGTCCACTGGTTTCACACTATTGTCTGGCTAGGATCCTGCTGCAACTGCCAATTTGGCAAGGCTGCCTCAGTGCCTATGGGCAGAAGGTTCAGGCCTCTCTGTTTGGTGCCCACTTACTCAGTTGGGAGTGGTCTGGTGGCAGCAATGCCTACCTGCTCAGTCACACTGGCACCTAAGGGCACATGGTCACTGCAGATCTCTGTCTATATTTTCTTGCATCATGTTGATCATTACTTAGGAATGTTATTTGGAATTCCTTTTCAGGCCTTTCATAGGTTTCTTCTTGTTCAGGGTCTCGTAATAAAGAATTATTGTCTTCTTTTGGTAGTGTCATGTGTCTTTGCTTTTTATGTTTTTTGTATCTCTACATTGATGTGTGGGCATCTGGTGGAAAGGTTGCTTTTCTATTTTTTGGTCTACGTTTTTTTTTTTGTTTTGTTTTGTTTTTGATGTGTGGGCATCTGGTGGAAAGGTTGCTTTTCTATTTTTTGGTCTACGTTTTTTTTTTTTGTTTGTTTTGTTTTTTCCTTTTTATGTCTTTTTTCGTGTCCGGCAATGAATCGCAACCCTCAGGGTCGCGCCCGTACCGGACCGGGACCGGCCACGGGATCGCAACCCTCAGTGTCGCACCCGCACCTCGCTCAGCCAGTGAGCGGGAACCGGTCTGTATGTGGGATCCGAACCCTCGGCGGGAGCACCGCCACGCTCCCAAGTGGCGCACTGTAGCAGTGTGCCACCGGGCCGGCCCTTGGTCTACGTTTTGAAAGGACTCTTTCCTGTAGACGTATTCTATACTGTCAATTTGATAGGGTGTTTTATGTTTGGCTTTGGGCTAGCACAGTAGTGTAGTCTTCATGTGATTTATTCAAATGTATTCAAAGTTGAAGTTGTCTATGGGTTCCTCTGTGGCCCACATACTGGGGCACTCTGCAATTTCTCATTGGAGCAGGTGATACTGAATAGGTTTGCTGGTCCTGTGGGTGTTACCTTGAGCACCTGAGAGATGCACTAATGTGCTCAGTGATTCCTTAGCTGAAGCTGGTAACCCTGAACAAGGTTGCTGGTGTTCCCGTTGGGACTTTAGGGTTCTAGGAGAGATGCTGTGGTAATCGTTTCTTTCTCTGTCAAAGTGAGTGGGGTTGCTGGGGAAATGTGCAGTATTGCAGACCACTGAGAAAAGCACTGGTGCATTGTGCAGTTCTGTGGCCAGGACTTCTGACTCTCAAGAGAGGAAATGGTCATTCTGTGAGTCCTCAGCTGGAATAGGGGAAACTTGTTGGGGTGTCTGAGGTCATTGGCAAGATTTCAGTGCCTGGAAGAAACTTTGGGGTGCTGCACATTTCCTGAGCTGAAATGGGCAACCCTGGGAAGTTTTGCTGATGCTGCAGCCAGGACGCTATGCCCCTACAAGAAGTGTTGGAGTGTTCCATAGCTTCTCAGCTTATACTGTGGCCCCGGGTGGGATTACTGGTGCTATTGCCAGGACCTTGAAGTTTTAGAGAGACACTGAGGTACTCAGCAGCTCCTCAGCTGAGGTTGGTGATGCTGCGTGTGATCATTGGGGCTGCAGGTAGGACATTGGACTCCCCAAAGAGACACTGGGCCACTCTGTAACACCTCAGTAGGTCTAGGCCACTGTGGGTGAAGATTTGGGGGCTGTGGGAAGGACCCTGCACCCCCAGGAGAGGTGCTGATGTGTTCTGCAGCTCCTCAGCTAGAGTGGGCATTTTGAGTGAGGTTACTGGAGTTGTAGGCTGAATCCTGCACCATTAATAGAAATGCTATTGCTTTGCATTTTCTTAGCTGAAATGGGCCAGTTTGGGCAAGGTTTCTGTGGTCATGGGCAGGAACCTGAGTTCCAGAGAGAGATGCTGTGGTGCTCTGTAGCTTAAGTGGTAGGCTTTGGGAGGGTTCTCTGGAGCTACAGACGGGACTCTGTTATCATATGAGAGGCACCCATAATCTCCACTGAGAACAGAAAGGACACAAGTGGTGGTAAAAAGACCTTATCAGTCAGGTATCAGGCTCTGGAAAGTGTGAGCATTGGCTCCCTTTGTCTTTGGGGTGGCCTTCACACGATTCTGAACTGCTTGTTCCAAGGGGTACAGGGCGCTGCATGAGTTTGGTTGTTGGAGTCATGGTGTGATGGGGGAACCTTAAAGATGTGGAGGTTTAAGGGCTATTTGGCCCCAGAGCAGAATGGGCTATGGTGTTTTCTCTGACCCCAAAATAGTGATGTGCTGTAGCAGCCTGGTACCTGGTGGTTGTGGGCACTCAGTTCGTATTCCTTCTCTGGAATAATGCAGTCATGTAGGCTCCAAGAAACTCCCAGTACTGGAATCTCAGCCTATAAAGTCTTGTAGCTTGAATTTCAGGTATCTCTGGTGAGGGTGTGGATTGCTGGGGATTTTTTTTTTCTTTTTTTGCTTACTGTTTCCTCACATTAAGGAGTCTCTCCTGGCACTGATGTCTTTTTGATCGGGCACTTCACTTGTCTTTCTATGCTGCCATCCCAAGTTTCTGAGCCTCAGGGGGTCGTCTTCACTTTTTTGCTGAATTCCAGTGTTTTCTCCTAGGCACTCTATTTGATGTATGATTATCCATTTGTTGTTTTGGATGTTGTTTGTGTCAGAGGTGAGTGCTGCGCACCTCTAGTTAGCCATCTTGAACTAGAACCAGTAGTACTCTGGTTCTTTTGAAAAGAGAATGGTATTCAAAGCCATACTTTGATCACTAGGGGTACACAGTGTATTTTCTTTTTTTTACAGATGCAAAGTGCTTTATTATTAGAGTGCATTTTAGGCAATTAACAGTAGTGATTCATTAAAGATGCAGCCCTTGAGGATGCTGATGTTCCACTGGAAAAACGTAGCACTTCCTGATGGCCCAATACAGTCTCGTGTTGGTTTTATTATTCCATTTAGATGGAGCGCTGAGTACATGGAGGTGAAGGTAGCTTCTGCATGTCCAACAAGAGTGCTTTGCAGAGTGTTTCATCCTGTCCTGAGGTGGAACCAGTCCAGAGCCGCATTTGCAGCTTCAGGTCACATTAGTGAGGGCTCTCATTTACCTGGGCTTGAGACCTGGGGGTAAAGGTAGGGATGTGACCCTGTAGGCTCCTTTGGTCGCTTATTTGATTGCCATCCTATTCTAGGTGAGTCAGAAACTAGCTAAGGGGCTAAGAAGAAATCAGGGTGGGCGAAATGAGACAAAAAGTTATACACCATCCGTGGTCGCTCCTCTCACATCTTTTTGTTTCAGTTACACGGCTCATAGGGAAACTGAGTGTTTGCTAATGGCCACTAAGGCCATTAATGAGCATGTCATCATTCCCAAAGGCAATGAAGTCCCAAACTGACTCCACCTGACACAAATTTTCTTTTCTTTTTTCTTTTTTTTTGAGAAATTTTAAATTACTATTAAATGAAATTTATGAGAAGCCATTGTTTTGGATTGAGCTCTTTAACTAGGTCCCCTGTTTCTGTTTCTTCAGCCCTTTTCTGCCTGTAAAATCCACCTCCTAGGCTTATCCTTTCAGAACAGAGTTTAAATTTTCCAAATTTTAGATGGAATACTGCCATCATGAATCTTTAACAAAAGCCAGTTAGATCTTTAAACTGATTTCTTTTTTTTTTCTTTTTTTCTTTTTTGTCTTTTTTGTGACTGGTAAGGGGATCGCAACCCTTGGCTTGGTGACGCCCGCACCACGCTCAGCTGAGCGCACCGGCCAGTCCTATATAGGATCCGAACCCGCG
>NW_007732145.1:64399-64956 GCF_000696425.1 Galeopterus variegatus
AAAGTCCATGACCTATGGTACTAATTCAGACATTTAACGATTACTGAGTGCCATTTTTGCGCCAGCCATGGGTCTGGCAGCCAGGAATATAAAAGTGAATAAAATAGAGGAGGTTTCTGTTTTTGAAGAACTCATATTTTAGTAACAACCTTTCATTCTGATGAAGAAGGAATTTGAGTCAAGCTCTCTGAAAGTGCAGGAGGGTTCCCCTTTCTTAACCTCCTTGTCAGCAGTTGTCATTCTCTGTCTTTTGGTAATAGCCAGTCTAACTGGAGTGAGATGATACCTCAATGTGGTTTTGATTTGCATTTACCAAATGCTAAGTGATGTTGAGCATTTTTCATTTGCCTGTTGGCCATTCATATATCTTCCTTTGAGAAATGCTTACTCAGCTCCTTTGCCCATTTTTTAATCAAGATTTTTGGTTGTTAAGTTGCTTGAATTACTTGTGTATTCTAGATATTTATCTTTTGTTGGATGCCTAGTTTGCAAATATGTTCTCCCACTTTGTAGGCTGACTTTTTGATCTGCTAATTGTTTCTTTTGCTGTGCAGAAG
>NW_007732145.1:65156-82808 GCF_000696425.1 Galeopterus variegatus
TTCTTTTGCTGTGCAGAAGCTTTTTAGTTTGATATAATCCCATTGGTTTATTTTTCCTTTTTTCCCCTGTGCTTTTGTTGTCTTGTTCATAAAGTATTTGCCCAGTCCTACTTACTGAAGTGTTTCCCTTATGTTTTGTTTTAGTAGTTTTATGTTTTGAGGTCTTACATTTAAGTCTTTAATCCATTTTAGTTGGTTTTGGTATATGTCAAGAGGTATGGATCTAGTTTCATTCTTCTACATATGGATATCTAGTTTTCCAGCAACATTTATTGTAGGTGTCATCTTTTCCCCTATGTTCTTGGTGCCTTTGTTACAGATCAGTTGGCTATGTCTGTTCATTGCTGGATTTTCTATTCTGTTCCATTGGTCCAAGTCTGTTTTTATGCTGTTTTGTACATGCTGTTTTGATTATTAGGCTTTGTAGTATGATTTGAAGTTAGGTAGTGTTATGCCTCCAGCTTTTTTTTTTTTTTTTTTTTTTTTTTTTACTCAAGATTGATTTGGCTATTCACAGTCTGTTATTCCACATGAATGTTTGGATTGTGTTTTGTATTTCTGTGAAGAATGTCATTGGTATTTTGATGGAGATTGCATTGAATCTGTAGATTGATTTGGATACTATACATTTTCATAATGTTAGTTCTTCCAACCCAAAAACATGGAATGTCTTTCTTTTTATGTCCTCTTTAATTTTTTCAACAGTGATTTGTAGTTCTCATTGTAGATATCTTTCACCTTCTTGGTTAAATTTATTACTTAGTATTTTATTTATTTTATTTTATTTTTTGGTGATATTATAATTTGGCTAGCTTTCTTGATTTTTTTTTCCCTGCTAGATCATTGTTGGAGTATAAAAACATGACTGATTTTTGTGTGTTGATTTGGTATCCTGCAGCATTACTAAAATCATTTATCAACTTTGAGTATCTTTGTAGAGTACTTAAGCTTTTCTACATACAAAATCATGTCATCTGCAAACAGGGACAGTTTAACTTCAACTTTTCCATTTTGGGTGCTCTTTATTTCTTTCTCATGCCTGATTGCTCTGGCTAGTACTTACAATAATACTATGATAAATAGGAGTGGAGAGAGAGACATCCTCGTCCTGTTCCCATTCCCCATTCAGGATGATATTGGCAGTGGATTTGTCATATATTGCTTTTATTGTGTTGAGATATTTTCCTTCTATTCCTATTTTGCTGAGTGTTTATCATGAAGGGATGTTGAAATTTGTCAAATGCTTTTTCACCATGTATTGAGATAATCATATGGTTTTGTCCTTGATTTTGTTGATGTGTTTTATCAGTTTATGAACTTGCATATATTGAACCATTCTTGCATCCCTGGGGTGAATCCCATTTGATCATGATGTATAATTTTTTTGCTGTTTTGCTCTATTCTGATTGCTAATATTTGCTGTGGATTTTTGTGTCTATGTTCATCAAAGATATTGGCCTATAGTTTTCTTTTTTTTGTTGTATATTTGTCTGGTTTTAGTATCAGGATGATGCTGGCCTCATAGAATGAGTTTGGGAGAATAGCCTTTGTTTCAGTTTTTTGGAGTAGTTTGAGGAATATTGGTGTTAATTCCTCTTTAATGGTCCATTGGAATTTGGCAGTAAAGCCATCCAGTCTTGGGCTTTTCTTTGTTGAGAGACTACTGATTGATTATTGCTTCAATCTTGTTGCTTGTTATTGGTCTGTTCAGGTTTTCTATTTCTTGTTGGTTCAGTCTTGTTTTTCTGTATGTGCCCAGAAATTTATCCATTTCCTCCACGTTTTCAAATTTGTTGGCATATAGGTGTTTATAATGGTCTCTAATGATTCTTTGTTTTTCTGTGGTATCTGTTATAATGTTTCCTTTTTCATTTCTAATTTTTGCTATTTGTGTCTTCTCTTCTTTTTTTAGTTAGCCTTACTAATGGTTTTTATATTTTGTTTATCTTCTCAAAGAACCAACTTTTTTTTATTGATCTTTTATGTCTTTTGGGGGGGGTTTCCTGTTTTATTTATTTCTGCTGTGATCTTAATTATTTCTTTCCATCTACTAATTTTGGGATTGGATTTTTCTTGTTTTCTAGTTTTTTGAGGTGTAGTGTTAGGTTGTTTATTTGAAATCTTTCTCTTCTTTCGATGTAAGCATTTATTGCAATAAACTTCCCTCTTAATACTGCTTTTCCAGTATTACACAGGTTTTGGTATGATGTGTTTTTATTTTAATTAATTTTGAGAAATTTTTTGATTTCCTGTTTAATTTCTTCTTGTACTGATAGTCATTCATTAGTATGTTGTTTAATTTCCATGTATTTGTACAGTTTCCAGTGTTTTGCTTGTTATTGATTTTTAGTTTTAATCTGTTGCAGTCAGAGAAGATAGTTGAAATGATTTCAATTTTAAAAAAAATGTGTTAAAGCTACATGTTGTCTAACATGTGTGACCTAACATGTGGTCAATCCTGAAGAATGTTCCATGTGCTGATGAGAAGAAGGTAAATTCTGCAGTTGTTGGATGAAATGTTCTGTAGATATCTGTCAAATCCAATTGGTCTAAAGTGTGGTCTAGGTCTAGTGGTGTTTGCTTTATATAACTGGGTGCTCCAATGTTGGGTGCAAATATGTTTATGATTGTTGTCTTCCTGCTGGATAGATCTTTTTTTTTTCATTATATAGTGGCCTTCTTTGTTTTCTTTTATAGTTTTTGGTTTAAAGTCTCTATTATCTGATATAAGTGGCTACTCCTGCTTATTTTTGATTTCCGTTTGTGTGGTATATCTTTTTCCATTCCTTCATTCTTAGTCTGTGTTTATGCTTACAGGTGAGGCAAGTCTCTTGTAGATAGCATATAGTTGAATATAGCTTTTAATTCAATCAGCCAGTCTCTGTCTTTGAAGTGGGAAAATCAATGCATTGATATTTTGGGTTGTTACTGAAAGTATAGTCTTACTTCTGGCATTTTATTGATTTTTTATTTGGATATTTTAAATATCTTCTGTTTCTCTCCCTTTATTGTTTGTCTTTGGTGTCTGTTGGTCTTTGGAGGTGGTAAGATACAGTTTCTTTCTCTTTCTTATTTGCATTTTTGTTCTAGTGAGTGTTTTTCTTTCTTGTATATTCATGGTGGTGATTATCATATTTTGGATTCCAGATGAAGGACTCCCTTGAGGATTTCTTGTAGGGATGGTCATGTTGTGATGAACTCTCATAGTTTTTGTTTATCTGGGAAATACACTATATCTCCTTCATTTTTGAAGAAAAGCCTTGCTGGGTATTGTATTCTTGGGTAGGAGTTTTTTTCTTTTTGTATTTTGAATATATCATCCTGTTCTCTTCTGTCATGTAGAATTTCTGTTGAGAAGTCTGCTGCTAGTCTGATGGGAACTCCCTTATATGTGACTTGATGCTTTTTCTCTTGCTGTTTTTAGGATTCTCTCTTTGTCTTTGCATTTGGCCAGTCTGATTATAATGTGCCTCAGAGAGGATATTTTTGGATTCAATCTGTTTGGGGATCTTTGAGCCTCCTAAATCTGAAGGCCTGTGTGTCTTTCTATATCTGGGAGGTTTTCCACTATTATTTCATTGAATATATTCTCAATGTCTTTCCTTTTTCTTCCCCATCAGGAATACCCATGTTTCAGACATTTGTGTGCTTAAGGTATTCTGGTATGTCTCTTAGATTTTCTTCATTTTTAAAATTTATTTTTTCTTCTTCTCTACCTGAGTTATTTTGAAGAGACTGTTTTCTGCAACAGAAATTCTTTCTTCTGCTTATTCTGACCTGTTGCTGAAGCGCTCACTTGTGTTTTTTATATTGTTGAATGACTTCTTCAGTTCCATGAGTTCTGCTACATTCTTTTTTAAAGACTTAATGTCTTTGTAAACTTCTGCCTTGATATTCTGAATAGTTTTGCTTAGTTCATTGTGTCATCTACCTGTGTCTTCTTGTATATCATTAAGTTTCTTTTAAGATTTGTACTCAGAATTTCTTTTCAGTCATTTCAGGTGTTTCCTCCTCTTTGGTGTCTGGTTCTTGAGAGTTATTGTAATCTTTTGGTCTCCTCATATTTTCTTTCTATTTTTTTTTTTTTTTTGTATTTCTAGTATCTGTTTGTTGATGTCTGCTCATGTACTTGATGTCTGTTACTTTCCTTCCCTGCACTCTGCTGGTGACCCTCCTTGTGTCAGTTCAGTCAAGTGGTAGGCAGACCACCTTCACAGTGGCCGTACTACTGTGGTAGCAGGCCACCCTTGCAGTGGTGGTGGTTGTGGCTGTCACTTTGATGGGTCGCCCATGTGGCAGCAGTGGCTCTTGTTGTTGCAGGCTGCTTGCACAACAATTGTGGCTGCCGGTAGCAGTGGTGGTGGCAGTGACTGCAGCCATGGTGGTTGCAACAGTGGCAGTAGGCATGTTTTGATCTTCTTCTGTGGGAGGAATATGCCCTGGGAACCTCTAGTCTGCCATCTTCCTGGAGGTCCTGTTTCATTTTTTTGGTGCAAATATTGTGAGCTTCACTCTACAGCTCCTTTTTGCTGTTTTATGTGTGTGAGTCTAAAAAGCAGGCATTTGATTTGTGGAATTAACTCTCTACATAAATCAGATAGACAAAATTACACAAGGTTAGGATACAAAAGTAACCTTGATAAGCCATCTCATAATTTCACTTTTCTGTGAAAAAATATTTTTAAATAATTATTTAATTTTAAAAAATGATCCTAGGTGTGCAATTCCAACAATGTCTGCCATTGTAATGAGGGCTTCCAGCCTCCAAGTTGCCAAAGACGTTCCAGAGGATCTTCTATATCGCTTGGGGAAAAGGGCAAGTATCTATTTAGATATCCATTTAATAAAATTCTCAAGTTGTTTATCTTTAATAAAACAAAGTTATATTTTGCCATTTAAAAACATACTAATAGTTGTAATTAAAAGATAATCAGGCTTCTCTACAGAAATGAAAACCAAATATGTCTTCTTAATCTTGATCTCTTTTCTAGTATTAAAATATGATGATTGAAGCTGAATATCTGTTAAAAATTTTAATGATATCATTGACTTTCTCTTTTAGAATATTTCCTAACCTCTCCTTCCCCTATGCTTTCATGATTTATCTTGTGATCTCAGCTCTAAACAAAAAACACTTACTCTGTTACTGTTTCTGTTATAGGAAAAATGAAATAGAACACAAGAGTTTACTCTGAAGGGGTTTATAGTTTAAATGAAAAAAGCCTGTAGATTTCCACTTAATAGATGACAGAGGGGAAGCTGGCACAGTGTTCTGTTTGTTCACCATGACTTCAGTTTCTGTCACTCATTCATTCATTGAGTTAGCAAACATTTGTTCAACTCAGTATATGTCAGGTGCTGGTCTAGGCACTGGGGATATACAGTAAGCAAAATAATGTGCCATTTTAGTAGCACTGCAGTGGCTCCATAAGTAAATGTAGATCCTTCCCTAGTGTCAAAAGGCAGCAATCTACTGAAGAAAAATAGGGTATACATAAATACAGTAAAATACTTTTGATAATACACCCTGTAGCAATGCAAATTTGGATAACTTTGCAATTCCACAATTCCACATTATATGTCTTTGAGGCTTTTGGCCCCAATTACAGTGTTATAGTGAGATTTTGCTGTAGCTGCTGTATAAATTAGAATAATTTTGAATTTTCTGGAAAGTGGTTTTGAATGAAAAGTTAAACAGATAGTCCCAAGTATTATGACTCTATTATGTTCCCTGAATGACAATAAAAATTAAGAATATTTTAATGGATTTGTTGTATGTATTTTTATTTTTAGGTTCAACTACGGAAAGAGCTTCTAGGGATGCTGGCAAGAACTGGCTTCTAGGTTTCTACATTGCTGTTCCTATTCTCATCACAGCAACCATAATAGTTGTGGCATGGACTAGCTTGAAAAAGTGGTTCACCAAGGAAGAGGAATCCCTAAGTAGCGAGTAAATTGAGTTTGTGTTCTGAAGTTAAACTTATGTACCATTTGAATCTAGTCACATGTAAGGCAATATCATGAACAGACACATTACATCTTACGGGGATTTTGAGTACTACATCACTGTATCATTTAATTATGTGAGTATTGTGAATATCCTCATTTTAAAGATGCAAAGATTTGGTAGTGTACTTTAGATAACCTGTCAAAATCATTGCATTGCTCATCGAGAGAAGAACTCAAATGTATCCAAGAACCAGAGGATTTATTAAAAATGCAGATTTCTAGGGCCAGACCGTGGCTCACTTGGGAGAGTGTGGTGCTGATAATACCAAGGCCACGGGTTTGGATCCCTATATAGGGATGGCCGGTTAGCTCACTGGGTGAGCGTGGTGCTGACAACATCAAGTCAAGGGTTAAGATCCCCTTACTAGTCATCTTTAAAAAAAAATTGCAGATTTCTGGGCCCAATCACAGATGAATATTTCAATTTACATTGCTGTTTCATTTAATAAATAATTCAAAAAATATTCTATGGGTAAAGTTTACAGAAAGCAAATTTATAATTTAGCCTATGACATATTCTTGTTATTAAAGAAATAATTCAAACACAGAGAACACAGTAACAAACATCCACTTGCCCACCACTGCAAATAAACAAATGTTAATATTTTTCTTGTTTCTCTTATGAAATAAACCATTGCATGTATAGCCACTATTCCCTTCCACTATGATCCCCCTCCTCCCTGCAGAGAACAACATCCACGTTGAAAGCTGGTGTATATTAGATGTTTTTACTACATGTGACTGCATTCATTTGCCATATCTAGTATTGTTTTATATATAAATGTAAATATTTATGCCTTCTCTGTAGACACATTTCCCTTTGTAATTTCAGTTTGTTACATGGGGTTCTTTTTTTTTTTTTCCTGTTTTTCTTTTTCATGAGCATTCTTTTCACAGGAGCTTCTATTTTCTACATAATTTGAAAAACCTAGGTTTCGTTTTTGTTAAGACTGCTATATTTCTTTTTTTTAACATCAAGTTTTGCATTTTCTTTCTGCTCTCTTTACTTTTGCTCTGTTTTAATTCAAGCTTCCTTGAATCTAATGCTTTGTTCATTAATTTCCAATCTTTTTTGTTTTCTAAATCTTGTGGACTTTCTTCATTCTTTTTTAATTCTTTTTCTTTTTCTAACTGGGTTATATCAAAAGACCTGTCTTCTTAATCTGGTCTGTTGTTAAAGCACTCTGTTGTATTTTTATTTCATTCAATACATTCTTCATTTCCAAGATTTATATTTGATTCCTTTTTATGGTAATTATCCCTTTGTTCAATTTGTCATTCAGATCATGAATTGTTTTTCTGATTTTGTGGAATTGTCCATCTGTATCCTCTTGCACCTTGCTGAGTTTTTCTTAAGATTATTATTTTAAATTCCTTTGCAGGTAATACATGATTTTTCTGTTTGTTTGGAATCCAATACTGGAGAATTATTGTGTTTTTTGGAGGTGTCATGTTTTCTTGCTTTTTAAATATTTCTTGTATCCCTATCTCGATGTCTGCACTTTTGATGGAACAGTCGTTTCTTCCAATTTTATGAAGTACTTCTTTTAAGGAAAGACTTTTTCCTGTGGATGGGTTCTATAAGGTCAATTGGGTAGGGTGCTTTGGCTTTGATTCTGAGGGAGGACAGTAGTGTAATCATTTGATTTCTTTGACTGTATTCAACGGAGGTATCTGCAAGTGCCTTGTTGTCCTAGGCTGTGATTGTTTGTGGATGCTGTGATGCACCTCATCTGCAAACAGGTCCAATTTTTCTTCATCTTTTTTCATTTGGATGTCTTTTATTTTTTTCTCTCGAGAAATTGCTCTGGCAAGTACTTCCAATACAACATTAAATAGGAGTGGTAAGAGAAGGCATCCTTGTCTTGCTCACATTCTCAACACAAGAAAAAGCTGAGAGCTTTCCCCATTCAGTATGATATTGGTGGTGGTTTGTTTTATACGGCTTTTCTTGTGTTGAGATACCTTCCTTCTATACCCAATTTGCTGAGAGTCTTTATCATGAAGGGATGTTGAATTTTGTCAAGTGCATTTTCCACATGTATTGAGATGATCATATGGTTTCATTCTTGATTTTGTTGATGTGGTATATCACACTTATTGATTTGTGTATATTGAACTGTCTTTGCATCCTTTGTGGCCTGTAGGGTTTCTGCTGAGAAGTGTGCTGTTAGTTTGATGGGGATTCTATTATTGGTGACTTAACACTTTTCTCTCACTGTTTTTTGGATTCTCTGTCTTTGTCTTTTGCCAGTTTGACTACAGTGTTTCTCGGAGAGGACCTTTTTGGGATGAATCTGTTTGGGGATCTTTGAGCCTCTTGAATTTGGAAATCCATTTCTCTACCTAACCTGGAAAGTGTTCTGCTATTCTTTTGTTGATTAGGTTTTCAATACCTTTTTCTTTTTCCTCCCCTTCACCCATGTATTGGATGTTTTGTGGTTGAGGCTAATAGCTCTTTAAGATTTTCTTCATTAAAAAAAAATTCTTTGTTCTTTTCTTTTTCCTGCTTGGTTTATTCTGAAAACAGTGTCTTTGAGATCTGAAATTCTTTCTTCTGCTTGCTCTAGCCTGCTGCTTAAGCTCTCAAATGTAGTTTTTATTTCATCGAATGAGTCCTTCAGTTCCATGAGTTCTGCCACATCCTTTTCTATGGCATTAATCTCTCTGTAGATTTCCTCTTTCATGGATTGTTTTTCTCATTTCATTGTGTTTTGTGACTCTTATATTTTACTGAGTTTCTTTAAGATTGTTGCTCAGGATTCTTTTTCAGCTATTTCAAGGGTTTCTTGCAGATTGGGATCTGGTATTTGAGAGTTATATTCCTTTGGAGGTGTCACATTTTCTTTTTTTTTTTTTTTCAGATTTCTAGTATCCCTACATTGATGTCTGATCATTTGGTGGAGCGGTTACTTAAGTTACTTCAGTAGGTTTTGAGGACAGAGAATCCTTCCTGCAGATTTATTTTATGTTGCCTATTGGGTGGGAAGCTTTAGTTTTGGTACTGTGTGGACTCTATAGCCCCAGAATTTTCTGGGTAGACTCAGAAGATCAGGGAGTGCAGACAGGTCTACCACTGTGGCTGAGGGCAACTGGGGCCACATGGAGTGGGGCTCCTGGTGCTGTGGCATAGCAGCACCAGGCTCCAATAGTGGAAGCTGTGAAGGGCAGGATTCCAGAGGCTGTGGCCTGCTGCTGCAGGTTTCCTGTCACATAACTATGCTGGATAGGACTACAGAGGGTACAGTTGGGTAGAGACCACATGGGGCAGAGCTTGGGAGGCTGATGCCTGGCAGCTCATGTTTCCTGCAATGGAGAACACACAAGGTAGGACTTTGGAGGCTGGTGCCACGTGGCTCAAGCCTGCCAGGGAGGAAGCTGCAAGGGGCATGTCTCTGAAGGTTGCTGTCACATGGATCATAGCCCCCATGGGGGAAGACATGCAAGCAGGGCTCCAGAGGCTGCTGCCAGTAGAACCAATGCTATCATGGTAGAAGATGGGGAAGTGCTTTGGGGGCTGCTGCCAGGCAGATTGGGAGTCATATGGTGGAAGACACATTGGGTGTGGTTCTAGGGGCTGCTGCCCAGTGGCTCAAGTTTCCTGCAGTGGGAACCACAAGGGGAAGGGTTCCCAAGGCTGTTTCCTGGTAGCTCAATTCTCTGGTTCAGAAGCCACCAGGGGCAGGGTTCCCTGGGCTCTTGCCATGTGGCTTAAGCTTCCCCTAGTGGAAGCCTGACAATGTGGGGCTCCCATGGCTGTTGCCAGGCAGCTCAAGCCCCCTGCAGCAGAAGCTCCAAAGGGTGGGTCTCCTGGAGCTGTTGCTAGGCATTGTGGCGGAAGCTACAAGGGGCAGGGCTCCCAGTGCTGTTGTTGGGTTTTTCAAGCCTCCAATGGGGAAGCGGAGACTCCAGGGCTGCTGCCCTGCATCTCAAGCCTCCTGTGACAGAAGCTGCACCAGGTGGGTCTCTGGAGGCTGCAGCCAGGTGGCTTAGGTCTCCCAGGATGGAAGCCACATGGGGTGGGTCTCTGGAGGCTGCAGGGTGTGGCACAGTGCTCTGGTGTTTGGGGTCAGGTGCAATGTAGTGGCTGGGGCTGGGTCCACCCAGAATGCAGTTCTAGAGGCTAGGGCCATGGGTGCAGGTCGTGTGGGTTGTGCTGATGGCTGAGTAGATGCCTCTTGTTGCAAAGAAGAATCTCTCTTACACTAATCCCAGCTATACAGTCCCTGCTCTGGTTCCCCTTTGTAAGAGGATAGCACACTGGGCACTTCAAGTCTGTCATCTTAACCAGAGTTCCTATGGTGCAGTTTAAATCCAATGTTTCTTTGCTGACTTTTTGTGTAGATTGTGTGTTCAGTGCTAAAAGAGGGGTGTTGAAGTTCCCAAGTATTATTGCATTGGGGTCTATCTCTCCCTTTAGATCCAATAATTATTTTTTATATATCTGGGTGCTCTGATGTTGAGTGTATATATATTTATAGCTATTTCTGCTCATATATCTGGGTGCTCTGATGTTGAGTGTATATATATTTATAGCTATTTCTGCTCATATATCTGGGTGCTCTGATGTTGAGTGTATATATATTTATAGCTATTTTTGGATTCCATTTGTTTGGAATATCTCCTTCCATTTCTTCACTATTAGTATATGTGTGTCTTTACAGGTGATGTGAGTCTCTTGCAGGCAACATATAGTTGGGTCTTGTTTTTTAATCCATTCACCCAGTCTATATCTTATAGACTTATAACCATATAGACTTATATACCACATATAACACCTGTATGGGGATGTAAACCCATTTACATTCAAGGTTGTTACTGAAAGGTATCACCTTACTCCTGACATTTTATTAATTTTTTTAATGGTTGTTTTATATGTCTTTTGTTCCTTTTTTTTCATTTTATAATTTGTCTTTGTTGCTTGATGGTTTCTACAGTAATAAGATATAATTTCTTTCTCTTTCTCACTTGCATATCTGCTCTACTAGTGAGTCTTATTCTTTGACATTTTATCTTGATTGCAGTTATCATTCTTTTGCTTTCAGAGGGCCAATATTGTTTTTACTTTTTTTTTTTTTTGGCCACTGAATGGTATGTTAAATCCTTGAAGTTGGTGTTATAACACCACATTCTAACCAACTGAACTAACTGGCCAGCCCTAGAGGGCCAATATTTGGTCTTGAATTCCCACAGTTTTTGTTCATCTTGGAAAGACACTATTTCTTCTCTGTTTCCGAAGGATAGCTATACCGGGTATAGTATTCTTTGCTTGCAGTTTTTATCTCTCATTACTTTGAATATATCATCCCACTCTCTCCTGACCTATAAGGTTTTTGCTAAAAAATCTGCTGTTAGTTTGATGGGGATTCCCTTTTAGGTGACTTGACACTTTTACTGATTTTAGAATTCTCTCATTGTGTCTCAGTGAAGACCTTCTTGGGGTGAATCTGTTTGGGGATCTTTGAGTCTCTTGGATCTGGAAGTCCACATCTCTCCTAATATTTGGGAAGTTTTCAGATGTTATTTTATTGAATAGGTTTTGGATGCCGTTTTTCTTCTCTTCCCCTTATACAACACTCATAATATGGGTGTTTGTATGCTTAAAGTTGTCCCATAGATCTCATAGTTTTTTTCATGTTTTTTATTTTTACTTTTTGTCTTACTGGGTTGTTTCAAAAAACCTGTGTTCAAGTTCAGAAATTCTGCTTTATCTAGCCTCTTCTGTAAGCTCTTGGATGTATTTTTTTATTTCATTTCATGAATTCTTCGTTTCCAAGATTTCTGCCTGGTTCTTTTTTATGATATCTATATCTTTGATAAAATTTTCCTTCAGGTCCTTAATTGTTTTCCTTTTTGTTCTGTTGTCTATCTGTATTCTCTTGAATCTTGCTGAATTTTCTTAAGATTATTATTTTGAATTCCTTTTCAGGCATTTTATGAATTTTGTCCTTTGGGATCTGTTACTGGAGAATTATTGTGTTCTTTAAGTGGTGTCATATTTTCTTGCTTTTTGGGGTCTTTTTTATATCCCTAAGTTGATGTTTGCACATCAGGTGGAACGGTCATTTCTAATTTTATGAAGTACCTTTTGTAGGGAAAGGCTTTTTCCTGTAGATGGGCCTATAATGTCAGTCAGATAGGGTGTTTTTGTTTTGGTTCTTGGCAAGTACAGTAAGTACAGTAGTACAGTAGTGAAATCATTACTTAATTTTTTTGCTGTTCAACAGAAATGTCTGCAAGTGCCTCAATATCCTATGCTGTTTTTTTATTGGAGGCTGTGATGCAGCTGTGCTGTGGGTGGGGTTACCAAATAGTCCTGTTCTTGGGTCATGGGGGGTGGGATGGGGTGGGAAGTTCATGAAGGCATGCAGCATCTTGTCTCTCTTGTGGAGATAGGGCCACTTTGTCACATAGGTCTTGATAGGTTGGATTTCAAACCTGTGAGAGGGGCATTCAGGCATTTAGGGTCTCCCTTTCTATAATGGATGTGATCTTTGGGATGACAAGAGGGTACTAGAGCTTCTTTGAGTGGTGTTGTGACACTCAGCATCTCCTTTACTGGAGTGGGCAACCATGGCTGGGGTTTTTATGACCGCATGCCAGACCTCAGCCCTCCAGGTAAGGAACTTAGACACTCAGCTGATAGTCTCCTGGAGTTGGCAGGGTTGCTTGGGTGGCTGGTGGACCTTGAGTCCCCAGAAGAGGCACTGGGGCACTCAGCTACTCCTTTGCTGGAATTTTAGGGTCATAGGTAGGGATCAGGAAACCTCAGGCCCCTGGGGGAGGAACTGGAGCATTCATTAGCTTTTCAGCTGAAATGGGCATTCCTGGGTGTGGTTTCCAGAGTTACAGGTAAACATCAGGTCCTTGGAAGAAATGTTGGGAAACTGGATGCTATTCCACTGGATTGAGCTGAGTCACTGAGGAGCCTAGTAGAACCTTGGGCCCCTGGGAGAAGTGCTGAAGTTCTCATCTCCCCCTTGCTGAAGTGAGTGACACTGGAGGCCACTGAGGCCATGGACGGGAGCTCAGACCTCCAGGAGAGCTGCTGGGCACTCTGTGTCTCCTAATTTGGAGTGAATGACCATGAACCAGGTGGCCAGGGCTGCAGGTGGGAACTTAGGTTTCCAGGGTAGACTGTTGGGCACTCAATTGGAGTGGATGGAGCCACTCGTTTGGCAGAAGTCCCTCAGTCTTGGCTTTTGGGCTCTGGAGTGCATACACATTCTGTTTTTGTCTTGGGGGTGGCCTCCCTACTGTTATATAATGCCTGTTTCCTGGAGTGGGTTTGAGTGCTGAGATCATGGCTACATTACTGGGTCCAGCTGGTGTTGTGCCACTGCAGCCCTCTGCGTGGTTGCGGTGGGATTTCTACAGGGCCTTAGAAATGTGGAGAAGCTGGAACTATTGGTCTCCACAGCATCTTGAACTCTTGGTGTTGGCTCTGATCCTAAAATAGGCACCATGCTGTGGTAGCCTGGGTCCCAAGTGATGGGGGAGTCAGCATGAATTTATTCTCTAGAATAATGCTGTCAGGTTGGCTCCAGGCAGCTCCCTATATTGGGTACATGCCCCATAAGGGCTGTGCATCTCTCTTGTAGCTAGGATTGCAAGTATCTGTGGTGGGAGTGTAGACTGTTGGGGATTTCCCACTTACATTTTCTCCCCAATAAATATTACCTCCTGGTTTCAAGATGATCCCAGTTGGGGTGCTTCACTTCCCTTTTTATGCTATCGTGATGAGTCACTGAGTCTCAGAGGGTCTTCATTTCTTTTCTGAATTCTGGTGTTCTCTCCTAGACTCTCTATTAGGTGTGGAGTTATTTGTTGTTTTGGGCTTTCTTTGTGGCAGAGGTGAGAGCTGGGTGCCTCTAGTCAGCTTTCATCTGTCTCCCCCTATGATTTAGTCTTCTCACTTGTTATTATTTTGTTCATATTTTCTATTTTTTCATGATTTAGTCTTGATAGGTTGTATCTTTCTAGGAATTCATTACTTCTACTTATTCAATTTATCTGCATGTGATTGTTTTAGGTTCAATCTTCTTGGGAAAAATACATGTTTTAGGAGATATTATGGTGATCATTTATGTGTAATAATCTGTTTGATTTATATTCTTAAAATTGCCTTTATTTCATATTCACTCTTGAATGATAGTTTGTATGGGAATAGGATTTTAGGTGGACAGTCTTTTCTGTCATTCCTTTAATATGCTCTTGAATCTGGCATTTACTGTTGTTAATGGGATGTCTGCTGTCAGTCTAATTAAATAATTTTTATCTTTATACTTTTTTTGACAGTTTTTTAACTGAATGATAATTGATTATATATATATTTGTGGTGTACAAAATAAAGTATCAGTACATGTGTACAATCTGTGGTGATCAAAATATGATAATCAGTATACTCATGTTTACAAAATGTAATCAATCCTCTTGACCCTCAACCAGCCTCTCACCAACCTATCTTTCCCAGCCCCTCCCACCTCTAATAACCACAGATCCATTCTCTCTTTCTTTTTGAAATATCTATGTGTTTGTGAACAGAGCTGCGATGAACATGGAGTGCAGGTATCCCTTCGACATGATGATTTCCATTTCTGTGCGTATATACTGAGAAATGAGATTGCTGGATCATATGGAAGATCTATCTGTAGTTATTTGAGAAACTTCCATACAGTTTTCCATAGTTGTTTTACCAATTTAGAGTCCCAACAACAGGTAGAAGAGTTTTCTTTTCTCTATATCCTCCCCAGCATTTTTTACTCTCACCCAGCATTTGTTATTCACTGTCTTTTTGATTATAGCCAGTCTAACTGGGGTGAGGTGATATCTTGGTGTGGTTTTAATTTGCATTTCCCTGACTAATGATGTTGAGCATTTTTTCATGTACCTATTGGTCATTTGTATGTCTTCCTTTGAAAAATGTCTATTCGGTTCCTTTGTCCATTTTTTACCTCGGTTATTTATTTATTTACTGTATAATTGCTTGAGTTCCATGTATATTATGGATATTAATCCCTTGTTGGGTTCATAGTTAGTGAAAATTTTCTCCCACTCTGTAGGTTGTCATTTCACTCTCTTGATTGTTTCCTTTGCTGTGCAGAAGCTTTTTAGTTTGATATAGTCATTCTCATTTATTTATTTTTTTCTTTTGTTGCTTGTGCTTTCAGGCTCATGTTCATAAATTCTTTGCCCAGACCAAGTTCCTGAAATGTTTTACCTATATTTTCCCTTAGTAATTTTACAGCTTCAGGTCTTATACATAAGTCATTAATCCACTTTTGAGTTGATTTTAGTATATGGTGAGAGGTGCATGTCTAGTTTTATTCTATATATGGATATCCAAGTTTCCCAGCACCATTTACTGAAGAGGCAGTCTTTTCCCCAATGTATGTTTTTGTTCCCTTTGTCAAATATCAGATGGCTGTAAGCCTGAGTGATGATTTCTAGGTTCCCTATTCTGCTCCACTTGCCCGAGTGCCTATTTTTATGCCAGTATCATGCTGTTTTAGTTACTATTGCTTTGTAATACAATTTGAAGTCAGGTAGTGTTATGCTTCTGGCTTTATGTTTTTTACTCTGGGATGAATCCCACTTGATTATGGTGTATAACTTTTTTTTTTTTTTTTTGTCTTTTTCCATGTCCGGCAACGGATCGCAACCCTCAGTGTTGCACCCGTACCGGACTGGGACTGGCAACGGGATCGCAACCCTCGGTGTCGCTCCCGCGCCTCGCTCAGCCAGTGAGCGGGAACCGGTCTGTATGTGGGATCCGAACCCTCGGGCGGGAGCGCCGCCGCGCTTCCCAAGCGGCGCACTATCCAGTGCGCCACCGGGCCGGCCTGGTGTATAACTTTTTTTTTTTTTTTTCGTCTTTTTCCATGTCCGGCAACGGATCGCAACCCTCAGTGTTGCACCCGTACCGGACTGGGACTGGCAACGGGATCGCAACCCTCGGTGTCGCTCCCGCGCCTCGCTCAGCCAGTGAGCGGGAACCGGTCTGTATGTGGGATCCGAACCCTCGGGCGGGAGCGCCGCCGCGCTTCCCAAGCGGCGCACTATCCAGTGCGCCACCGGGCCGGCCTGGTGTATAACTTTTTTTTTTTTTTTTCGTCTTTTTCCATGTCCGGCAACGGATCGCAACCCTCAGTGTTGCACCCGTACCGGACTGGGACTGGCAACGGGATCGCAACCCTCGGTGTCGCTCCCGCGCCTCGCTCAGCCAGTGAGCGGGAACCGGTCTGTATGTGGGATCCGAACCCTCGGGCGGGAGCGCCGCCGCGCTTCCCAAGCGGCGCACTATCCAGTGCGCCACCGGGCCGGCCTGGTGTATAACTTTTTTGATGTTTGCTGTTATCTCATTGGTAATATTTTGTTAAGGATTGTTGCATTTATGTTCATCAAAGATATTGGCCTGAAATTTTCTTTTTTTGCTGTTGTTGTATCTTTTTCTGGTTTTGGTATCAGGGTGGTGCTGACCTCATAGAATGAGTTTGGGTGAATAGCCTCTTTCAATTTTTTGGAATAGTTTGAAGAGAATTGGTATTAATTCCTCTTTAAATGTTTTGTAGAATTCAGCAGTAAATCCATTCAGTCCTAGGCTTTTCTTTGTTTAGAGACTGCTGATCACTGCTTCAATCTCATTGCTTATTATTAGCCTTCCAGGTGTTCTATGTCTTCTTGGTTCATACTTGGTAATTTGTATGTGTCAGTAAATTTATTCATTTCCTCCAGGTTTTCAAATTTATTGGCATATAGTTGTTTGTAGTAGACTTTAAGGATTCTTTGGATTGCTGTGGTGTCAGTTGTAATGTCTCCTCTTTCATTTCTGATTTTTGTTATTTGGGTCTTCACTTTTCTTTTTTCAGTTAGCCTAGCTAATGGTTTGTCTATTTTGTTTATCTTCTCAGGAAAAACAACTTTTCATTTCATTGTTCTTTTGTATAGTTTTTTGGGTCTCTATTTATTTAGTTTTTATCTGATCATAATTCTTTCTTTCTGTCTAGTAATTTTGGGGTTGGATTGTTCTTACTTTTCTTGTTCTTTCACATGTAGAATTAAGTTGTTTATTTGAAAATGGTCTATTCTTTTGATGTAAGCATTTATTGCAATAAACTTCCCTCTTAGTACTGCTTTTGCAGTATCCCACTGGTTTTGGTATGATGTGTCTTTATTTTCGTTAGTCTCAAGAGATGTTTTGATTTCCTGTTTAATTTCTTTTTGCACCGATGAGTCATTCAGGAGCATGTTGTTTAATTTCCATGCGTTTGTATAGTTTTGAAAGTTTCATTTGCTATTGATTTCTCATTTTAATCCATTGTGGTCTGAAATGATACTTGAAATGATTTCAATTTTTAAAATTTTGTTGAGACTTGATTTGTGACCCAACATGTTGTCTATCCTGGAGAATATCTACCAAGATATTACCAAGATATCTACCAAGTCCAATTAGTCTAAAGCATAGTTTAAGTCCCATTTTTCTCTGTTAATTTTTTGCCATGATGATCTGTCCAATTCTGAGAGAGGTGTATTCAGGTTCCCCACTATTATGGTATTTGGGTCTATCTCTTTCTTTAGGTTTAATAGTGTTTGCTTTATATATCTCGATGCTCTGGTATTGAGTATATATATATATATATATAT
>NW_007732145.1:83666-84611 GCF_000696425.1 Galeopterus variegatus
TTTTTTTTGTCTCTTATGGTTCTTGGCTTAAAGTCTATTTTATCCAATATAAGAATAGCTATTCCTGCTCCTTTTTGGTTTCCATTTGTGTGGTATATTTTTTTCCATCCCTTCACTATTAGTCTGTGTGCATCTCTACCAGTGAGATGAGTCTCTCGAAGACAGCATATAGTTGGGTCCTGCTTTGTAATCCAGTCATGCACTTTGTGTCTTTTGACTGCGGAATTTAATCCATATACATTTAGGGTTGGTATTGAGAGGTACTGTCTTACTCTTCTCATTTAATGGCTTTTTCTATGGTTATTTAAATATCTTTGGTTCATTTCTTTTCCTTTTATTGTTTGTCTTCAGTTTTTATTTATTTATTTATTTTTTGATTTGTTATGGTATAGTTTCTCTCTCTTTTTCATTCGCACATCTGCTGTACCAATGGTGTTTGTTCTTTCTAGTGTATTCATGATGGTGATTATCATTTTGAGGGGCCAAGGTGCAGGACTCCTTTAAGGGCAGGACTCCTTTAAGGATTTCTTATAGAGCTGTTTGCATGGTGGTGAACTCCTGCAGCTTTTGTTCATCTGGGAAGTAAACTATTTCCTCTTCATTTCTGAAGGATAGACTTTCTGGGTAAAGTATCATTGACTGGATTTTTTTTTCTTTTGGTACTTTGATATATCATCCCAATTTCTTCTGGCCTGTAGAGTTTCTGTTTAGAAGTCTGCTGCTAGTCTGATGAGGATTCCCTTTTAGGTAACTTGATGCCTCTCTCTTGCTATTTTTAGGATTCCCTGTTTTTCTTTGACTTTTGACAGTTTAACTACAGTATGTCTTGGAGAGGACCTTTTTGAGTTGAATCTGTTTGGGAACATTTAAACCTCTTGGATCTGGAAGTTCATGTCTCTACCCATACCTCGGAAGTTTTTTGCTATTATTTCATTGAATATGTTT
>NW_007732145.1:86189-86788 GCF_000696425.1 Galeopterus variegatus
GTTTCAATTATTTTGAGAATCATGCACGTTCTTGTGTGTATTAATAGCTTGTTCCTTTTTATTGCTGAAAATTATTCAGTCATGTAAATATACCATTTTAAAAAATCCATTCATCTGTTGATGAATATTTGGGTTATTTCCAGTTTTTAGCTATTATAAATAAGGATTTCATTTTATTTATATTCCTTATTTATATTATTAGTAGGGAACATTCAGGTAAAAGTCTCTATGTGAACATATGCTTTCTCTCTCTATGTTAATGCCCAGAAATAGAATGGCTGGGTAGGTGTATTTTCAATATTTAAAGAAAGAGCCAAACTGTTTTCCAATGCAGTTGTTTCATGTTGTATTTCAACCACTAGTGTATGAGAGTTCTAGTTTCTCCGTATCATTTTTCACACTTGCTATGTTCTAATTTTTTTAACTTAGTGATTTTTATAATGTGTCATGGTCTCTCATTGTGATTTCAATTTGCATTTCTGTAATGACTAATGATATTTACAATTGTTTCATGTGGTTATTTGTGATCTCTATATCTTTTTGGAGAAATGCCTATTCAAATTTTATGTCCATCTTAAGACTGGATTATTTGCTTTATT
>NW_007732145.1:88951-90841 GCF_000696425.1 Galeopterus variegatus
AATTTGTGAGAGTGTGACTGGGGTCCTGAAACTACACCTTTCGGAAGCTGGGATTCTTAATTCTCTCAGTAATGCATTTTTTTCACCTACATCCACTCATTTTCCTGCTGCAATTCTAAGGCCGCTGGTCAGAATTTTTACTATTTATGTTTCATGAGTGATAAGGCCCTTTCTGGAGCCCAGGTTTAGTTAAGAAGTGTAGTTACAGGTTTTCCACATCCAAGGGCCTGGGATTTCAGCTTTTTCTAAGGCAGGGCTATTAAGTCTGTAGCCCCAAAGTTGTATATCTGGTTTAATACTTCTGCAGTCATTCAGCCTCAGCTCCTGTTTACTCTGTGAGGTTTCAGATTTATCATTTTTTTTTGTCTTTTTTTTTTTTTACCGACCGGTAACGGGATCGCAACCCTTGGTGTTGCGCCTGCACCGCGCTCAGCCAGTGAGCGGNTTAGGATTCCCTGTTTTTCTTTGACTTTTGACAGTTTAACTACAGTATGTCTTGGAGAGGATCTTTTTGAGTTGAATCTGTTTGGGAACATTTAAACCTCTTGGATCTGAAGTTCATGTCTCTACCCATACCTCGGAAGTTTTTTGCTATTATTTCATTGAATATGTTTCAATGATTTTTCCTTTCTCTTCTCCCTTGAAAACATCCATGATATGAATGTTTGTCTGCTTAACATGGTCTGCTAGCTCTCTAAGATTTTCTTCAGTTTTAAAATTCTTCTTTCTTTATTTGTTGGTCTGCTTCAGTTATTTCAGAAAGATTGTCCTCGAGATCAGAAATTCTTTCTTCTGCTTTTTCTAGCCTCCTGCTTACACTCTCAATTGCAATTTTTATTTCATTGAATGCGTCTTTCAGTTCCAGGAGTTCTGCTGCATTCTTTTTTTATGGATTTTATCTCTTGGTAAATTTCATCTTTCAAGTCCTAGATTTTTTTTTTCTTGTTTCATTGTGTTGTCTAAATGAGTCTTTCTGTATCTCACTGAATTTGTACAAGTTTGTTACTCAAAATTCCTTTTCAGACATTTCAAGGGTTTCCTTCTATAGAGCAATTCTATCATCCAAGAAATTTCTTCTCACCCCATGCAATGGCAGATCTGTCTTCTGTGCCTACAGTTTTGCCTATTTGAGAACTTTGTATAAATGGAATCATACACTATTCAGTCTTTTGAGTCTAGCTTCTTTCCCATAGCATAATGCATTTGAGACTTATCCATGTTATTATATGTATCAATAGTTGTTCTTTTTTATACATAACTTTAGAGAAGTATAATTGATATACAGTAAATTGCATGTATTTTCATTTTCTTTGATATGTTGTGATCATTTGAAAAATAACACTAATGAAACCATCAGCACAGTCAAGATTATGAAGGTATCTGTAATCTTCAATAATTTTCATGTGCCCCTTTGTCTTCCATCCCTCTTGCCTTCACCCCTTTATTTATTCCCAGATAACAACTGATCTCTGTCACAATAGTTCTCTGTCACAATAGTTTACTTTTCACCTTCTAGACTCTTTACAAATGAAATTATACAATATATACAATTATGTATGTATTATATATATAATATACAATATATATTCTTGCCTGGCTTATTTCACTCATTGTTTCAATTATTTTGAGAATCATGCACGTTCTTGTGTGTATTAATAGCTTGTTCCTTTTTANGATAACAACTGATCTCTGTCACAATAGTTCTCTGTCACAATAGTTTACTTTTCACCTTCTAAACTCTTTACAAATGAAATTATACAATATATACAATTATGTATGTATTATATATATAATATACAATATATATTCTTGCCTGGCTTATTTCACTCGTTTCAATTATTTTGAGAATCATGCACGTTCTTGTGTGTATTAATAGCTTGTTCCTTTTTA
>NW_007732145.1:92649-93508 GCF_000696425.1 Galeopterus variegatus
AATTTTGGTGTAGCTAAGAAATTCTTGCCTAACCCCAGTTCACAAACATTTTCTTTTATGTTTTCTTCTAAAAGTTTTATAGTTTTAGGTTTTGCATTTAGATCTATATCTGATTTGAATTTTTGTGTATGTTAAGAGGTATATGGATAGAGTTATTTCTCTGCATAAGAATGTCCAATTTTTCTAACACCATTTCTTTGAAGCTTTGTTTAACAGAATCAGAATAGTTATCACTAGTGAGGCTAGTGGTAACTCTACCCAAGTCACTGTGATTTATGAGATTTTTCAACTCAGGTAGTGGGAATATAAACTGTTCCCGACTCTGACTGACCATGAAAGATTACTCCCTTTGTTCCTTTTGGATGAATGTTTTTACTATGGCTTAGGCAGTTTCCTCACTTTCAGGCACTGAGGAGCATTCTGCAGAAGATGCAGTGGGGTCCTCCACAGTTCTCAAGGGCATTCTCTAAGCATTCCCGTTCCTCTCTGTTGTTTTGCCACATGAATTCTACCTGCCTTGCCCTCCCTAGACTCCCAATTCTATCACCTCAACTCAGGGAGACTGCTGGGCTTTGCCCGAGTCCACCGCACTGCACTGCAGCCTGGAAACTCTCTCCAAGCATTAGGAAGTGTCAATCATAGGACTCATCTTGTTTATTTTTCTTTCTCAGAGTTCACTATTCTTCACTGTCTAATATCCAATGTTTGAAAACCACTGTTTCATGCATTTTGTCTGGATTTTCAGTTGTTTCAGGCAGTAGAGTAAATCCAGTTTGTTACTCCATCTTGGCAAGTATTGGAAATATGCCATAATGGTTTATAACTTTACTTTCATATATTGTTTTTAATCATATTGTTT
>NW_007732145.1:94192-103591 GCF_000696425.1 Galeopterus variegatus
AAGTTGTATATCTGGTTTAATACTTCTGCAGTCATTCAGCCTCAGCTCCTGTTTACTCTGTGAGGTTTCAGATTTATCATTTTTTTTTGTCTTTTTTTTTTTTTACCGACCGGTAACGGGATCGCAATCCTTGGTGTTGCGCCTGCACCGCGCTCCGCCAGTGAGCGGGAACCGGTCTCCACATGGGATCCGAACCGTCGGCGGGAGCACCGCCGCGCTCCCAAGCGGTGCACTCTCCAGTGCGCCACTGGGCCGGCCCAGATTTGTCATTTTTATCGGCGGGAGCACCGCCGCACTCCCAAGCGGTGCACTCTCCAGTGCGCCACTGGGCCGGCCCAGATTTGTCATTTTTACTGGCACCAGGAGAAGTCTTTCTTTGTTGTTAACCTCAATTGTATACTAAATGCTTGTGTTATGTTTTTTCCAGCACTATTCTATGTGAAGAATGAAAAGGGGAAATAGCTTTGCCAGACACTCTGCTAGATTGTCTAGAAGTCAGTATAGGCTTTAATTTACAAAACATCATCATTTCTTTAACAATGAAGAAAAAGGTAAAAGTTGGGGTATACGTGGATAGTTCAAAAAGTTCATGGAAAGATCCATATTATCTTTCAATTTTATTTTTTCACAAATTATTTGAAGCATTCTAATAAAGGTCAGAATCAGACATTCAGGGTAAAACCTATATTCTGTGTTTAGATGTGAAAAGGAAAAAGCAAATTTGTGATTTCTTGATGCTCTTCTTACTGTGGGATTTGAAATTTGCACTCTTTGTGTATGAGGTATATGGATAAATAAAATGTTATTTATTTGCATCTTTATTCAGGGACCTTTGGACTTTTAAAAATTTATTGGTATCTAGTCTTCTAAAAGAGATAATACTGCTTCTAAAAATGACCTGACTTTCATTTATGAAGTTGGCAAGCTTTCTTAATAGTAACTTGAGACATTATTTTTAACTATTTATTTTTTTGATCCAGATTAGAAGGCAGCGTTCACACGTACAGCAGCAAGTAAGTAAATAAGAGATTGTTTTTAAGAGGCATGTTGAACATTAAGAATGAATTGATAATCACAATTAATTTTTAGATATTTTTTGAACAACCTCAATTGGTAAAGTAATGTATTGAAATTGTGACTAAGAATATATAGTAATTTAGTTTCTAATAAATTAATTCTTCCTTCATTTAATAAATGTTTACTGGAAGTTTACTCTGAGGAAACAAGGAATAAAATAGCTGTCTCTAATAGAAGATAGAATATGTGTTATTAGTCAAGAAAAAAATATAGAGTGCCTAGAAGTTACCCAACCTGGTTTATATTAGTACACTACTTTGTTAAACAAGCAAATGCCTGAAATTTGATGGATTGTGACAGAGCTAATGAATCTAGATATATAAATTTCAGTAGTGATTATGGGTTGGGGAGAACCAATTACATTGACCTAACTTTTCTTTCTTTCTTTTTTAATCAACAACAAATAGCCATTTGTTCCTATTAATGTTTCTTAACCATAAACCTAGTTCTCATTGTTTTATAACAGCCCATGAGTTGGACTCAGTATTTGCTTTCATGTGAAGACAGATGCATTCTTCAATTTTAGAAAATTCCTAGACTTTATCTCTTTAAATTTTGACTCTCCTCTATTCTAAATCCCTTGAAATCCCTTCATGTCTTTTAACTGGTATTCTAGCTAACTGGTATATCTAGTATTCTGGGTGATCTCTCTAAACAATTTAAAAATCATTAAGTCTTTTATTGGCTCCATTATTTCTTTTTTAATATGTAATTAAATATATTTTATTTTTTAAGTGTAAAATTAAATGGGCTTTATTTCTTTTTTTATTGAAACATAGTTGATTATACATATTTGTAGGGTACACAATCACTAACCCTCTACCCCCTTTCCTTCCTCTAGTAACCACAGTTCTGTTCTCTCCTTTTGAAAGCTCAGTGCATTATTGTATTGTGATTGCTCTTTCTTTCTTTCTTTCTTTGTTCCCACTTATGAGTGAGGACATGTGATATTTCTCTTTCTGTGCCTGGCTTATTTCACTTAACATAATTTTCTCCAAGCTCATCCATGTCGTTGTGAATGGTAGAATTGTATTCTTTTTTTAAATGCTTTTTTAAAATTGGTATATATACACAATATTCCATTGTATATATATATATATATACCACATTTTCCTTATTCAGTCATCTGTTTATGGATATTTAGGTTGGTTCCAAATCTTGGTTATAGTAAATAGAGCTGCAATAAACATGGGAGTGCAGGTATCTCTTCGACATGATGCTTTCCAGTCCTCTGGGTATATACCCAGTAGAGGGATTGCTGGATCATATGGTAGCTCTATCTGTAGTTGTTTGAGAAACCTCCATAATGTTTTCCAAAATGGCTGTGCTAGTTTATAGTCCCACCAGCAGGGTAAAAGTGTTCAACTTTCTTCATATCCTCACCAGCATTTGTTATTCTCTGTCTATTTGACAATAGCCAGTCTAACTGGGGTGAGATAATATCTCATTTGATTTTGAGGTCTTATTGATAAAGTCTTTGCCTTTAGAAAGAAAGGAAGAAAGAAAAAAGAAAGAACAATCACAATACATTGAATAATACATTGAACTTTCAGAAGGAGAGAACAGAACTGTGGTAAGAATTTGGCTAATGAACACAAAGAATGATTACATATTGTAATGATGAATATGCTAATTATCCTGATATGATCATTGCATATTGTGCACAGTATTGATAGTCAACTCTGTAACTCTCATGTATGTATTATCAATTCTGTTTCAGTTAAAATATATGTAATATGAATCTTTCCGTCCAAAAAAATGAAGAAAATCAATGAGAGCTATCAGAAACCTTAAGCACACAAACATCTGAACCATGGGTGTTTTGGAGGGGGAGAAGAAAGGAAAAAGCATTGAGAACATATTCAATGAAATAACAGTAGAAACTTCTCAGGTATTGAGAGAGATATGGACCTTAGATCCAAGAGGCCCTCAAAGATCCCCAAACAGATTCAATCCAGAAAGGTTCTCCTAGACACATATAGTCAAATTGTAAAAAATCAAAGACAAGGAGAGAATCCTAAAAACAGTAAGAATAAAAGCATCATGTCACTTATAAGGGAGTCCCCATCAGACTAACAGCAGATTTCTCAGTAGAAACCTTATAGACCAGAAAAGAATGGGATGATATATTCAAGGAACTAAAAGGAAAATAACTACCAGCCAAGAATTCTGTACTAGGAATGGTTATTTTTTAGAAATGAAGGAAAAACAGCACATTTCCCAGGCAAACAAAAATTGCAGGAGTTCACCACCACATGACCAGCCTAAGGAGAAATCCTCAAGGGAGTCTTGCATCTGGAATCCAAAAAACAATAATCACCACTATGAATGCATGAGAAAAAACAAACCCACTGCTAGAATAAATGTGCAAACAGGAAAGAGAAAGAAACTATATCTCATCACCCCCCAAAACCCAACAAATACCAAAGGCAAACAATCAAACAGAAAGAAAGGAACAAAAGATATTTAAAACAACCATATGAAAATCAATAAAATGCCAGTAGTAAGAAAATACTTTTCAGTAACAACTCTAAATGTAAATGGATTAAATTCCACACTTGAAAGACATAGATGGGCTGAATGGATTTTAAAAGCAGCTCTTTTATTTTTTGTTTAATGAATTATGTTCCTTTTAACCTCTACTGAAATTCTAAACATTATTTTTTGGTGTCTTTGTTGTATTTTTTTTAGCTTGCTCTGGCTGTTGACATTACATTTTAGTAGCTTTTTTTCTTTGTAAAGTCATCTTAAGTGGCAATAATTGTCTCATGAAAATTTTGTATGTACTGCTTTACAGAAACCTCCTTGTCCAGGTTATTTCAAGTTTTGCCCTCCTAAGTAATGCATTTTTATAACAATTTTTATGCATGGGGTTCTAGAATTCATGGTAAGCATGAATTGATGTCCTGAACCTATACTTCATAAAGGTTTAAGTTTTCTATTTCTCTATGTGATGTTTTTATATCTATATCCTAAGCCAATTTAAGTGCTAAGGGTTCCTGTGTCTCTAGGTGATCCTTTTCCATCCACATTTCTAAAGTTATTTTCCTGATGCATCTCAATGTCTAGAGTAAAAGTTTTTACTATCCTCATTTGATGGGTGGTATGGCCCTTCATGGCTCCCAGGTTTAGAGTTCGAGGTCAGTTCCAGCTTTCCAGGAAGTCTGAACTTCTGATAAGCTGTTGTGTATAATAGGTTCACCTTCCCCTGGAGTCTTTATCTTTAGTTAATAGTTAGCCTTTTGTATTTTCAATTTCCTCTCTCTCTCTCTTACTATAATTAGAAATGTCCTTTACTTCCTTAAAATTTTAGTTAGTATTTTGTGTTCTTATTACCTCTGTGTGTGAGATAGGAGGGGAAATTGCCCTGTCAGCCCTGTCTGCACGATTGTCTAGAAGGTAGTACAGGTTTGAAGTTTCTACCAATGGTAATTTATTGATCAATAAATAAAACATTAGGTTGGAACCCGAAGGCCAGAATCAGGCATTCAAAATCAAGCATGTATTTTGTGCTGGGAAGTGATTAGGAGAAAAACAAATCTGTCTTCTTGCTCCTCTCCCTAGTGGGAGATTTGAAATTTACATTCTTTTTGAACATAGTATGTGGGTAAATACGAATTTTACTTATTTGCACAACCTAATTTAGTAATATTTGGACTTATTAATTAATGGTGATTAGTGGTATAAAAGAGTTAGTGCAAGTTATAAAATGATCTGACAATCATTGATTATCAAAGCACAGTTTTTTTAGTATTAATTTGGAGGCATTATTTTCACTCTCATTTAGATCCAGATCAGAAAGCAGCAGCCAAACGGATACTAGCAGGTATGTAAATTAGGAGGTATATCTTACAATATGTTTGTGTTATAAGATGAACAAGATGAAAAAATTCATAATCAAAAATGAACTGCTAAGTATTAATTGAGTAGATACAATTGGTAAAGTACTACACCTAAAAACAACCTATTTGTATATACCAATCTAGTAACTAGTGATTTTTTTATAAATAATTCAATCTCTTCTTTCCTTCAGTTTAATTAATGTATACTGCGAATTTATTCTTGAGAAACAAATGAATAAATGGTTGAAGTGTTTAAGAAACTAACTCAAACAGGATCTTTTTGTATTCTTTATACTGGAGTATACTAATGGGAAGTGTATTAGTCAGTTTTGTTGCTTATAACAGAATACCTGGAACTGGATGATTTATAAGGAAATAAAATTTATTGCTTACTGTTTCAGAGGCTGGAAAGTCCACAGTCCAGGGAATATATCTGGCAAGGTGACTGTACAGCAGTACTGGGTGTGACACGGCAAGAACGGCAGAGCAGAAAGAGAGAGCAAGCTAACCTCCTCATTGGCTCTCCTTTTAAAGCCCTCAGAATCATGCCCATGACCACCGTTACGTTGTCAATTGGATTAATCCATTTACTAGGGCATAGTCCTCACAATCTAATCACCTCTTCAAGCTCCCACCATTCAATTACCATAAAAGGACTTTCCATCCTCTTAACACTGTCACAGTGGGGGTTAAGTTTTGAATACATGGACTTTGGGGACACAATTCAACCCACAGCATTCTGCCCCTGTCACCCCAAATTCATGTTCTTCTCACAGGTAAACACGGTCATTCCATCCCCAAAGTCTTAACTTGTTTCAAATCAAAAGTCGAAGTCTGTAGGTCCCATCTGTGAAATCCAAACAAATTATCTACTTCCAAGATAAAATGGTGGAACAAACAAAGGGTACATATTCCCATTCAAAAATGGAGACATAGGGCAAAAGAAAAGAGTAACAAGTCCTAAATAAGTTGAATTCCAGCAGGGTAGGCATTAAATCTTTCACCTCACAAATCATGCACATTGACTCCATGTTTGATGTCCTCTGCACATTGTTGCGGGGGTTCGGTACCGAGTCCTCAGGAAGCTCCACTCCTATGGTTTTCCTGGTCTCAGGTCATGATTTAGCTTTTCCAGACTGGAATTACATACTGGTAGGTCTACCATTATTAGTTCTCCATGGTTGTCCTGCTCTCATGGCTCCTCCATTGGACATGGGCTTGGTGTGGTTTTTCTGCCGCAACTCTGATTCCACATTTCTGTTTGGAATTGCTTTAGCAACAGCTGTTTGTGGTGACTCCACCCATGTGAAAGATCTTTTCCTGGGTCCCCAGGCTTTTTGATAGATCCTTTGAAATTTGGGGGTGGCTCTGGCATTCTGTGAGCTCACAAACTTAACACCATGTGGATATCACTAAGGCTTCCAGCTTGTACATTCTGAAATTGCAGGTCAGGCCACACTTGGAGCCAATTTAGCTACACTGGCATTCTGTGAGCTCACAAACTTAACACCATGTGGATATCACTAAGGCTTCCAGCTTGTATATTCTGAAATTGCAGGTCAGGCCACACTTGGAGCCAATTTAGCTACATCTACAGCAACAAAAGTAGCCAGGGTGCAGGGACCAGCATCCCTAGGTGGCCCTAGGGAGCAACCCCATGGAGGGTGCCTCGGGCCTGTTCCCTGAGACCATTCTGTCTCTGAAGGCCTCTGGGCCTGTGATGGGAGATACAAGCTCAAAGATCTCTGAAATTCCTTCAGAATCTTTTTTCCATTCTCTTGATAATCCCTTTCTTCTGTACTAATCTCCTTAGCAAATGGTTGCTGGGCTATACCCTTGCTTTCATAACCAGGATGAAAGTTTTCCACTTTTTTACTCTCTGTCTTTTGAATTAAAAATGCTGGCTTTATGTTATGCCTTTTCTGCCATAACTCAGAGTAGGCTGTTGCAAGTAGCCAGGCAGCTTCCTGAATGCTTTGCTGCTTAGAAATTCCTTCCATCAAATACTTTCGTTCTTAACTCTCAAATTCATCCCATAGAGCTCTTGCGCATGAACAGAACATAGCCATGTTCCTTGCCATTTCATAACAACAGTGATCTTTGCCCCAGTTTTCAATAAGTTCCTTTTCATTTACATCTGAGGTCTTCTCAGAATGGCCTCTACTGTCCATATTTCTATTAGCATTCTGGTCAGCACTATTTAACCAGTCTCTAAGAAGTTCCAAACTTCCATCTTTTTGTCTTCTTCTGAGTCCTCCAAACTCCGCCTACCTTTGCCTAACACCCAGTTCTAAAACTGCTTCCACATTTCCAAGTATTTGTTATAAGCAACACCCCAATTCTCTGGTCCCAATTTTCTGTTAGTCTATTTTTGTTGCTTATAACAGAAATACCTGAAACTAGGTAATTTATAAAGAAGCAATATTTATTGCTTATAGTTTCAGAGGTTAGGAAGTCCAAAGTCCAGGGAACATCTCTGGTGACAGGCTTGTTGGTTGGTAGTGACTCCACAGCAAAGCAGGGTGGCACATGGCAAAAATGGCATGGCAGAGAGAGAGAGAGAGAGACAAACCTCCTCATTCACTCTCCTTTTAAAGCCACCAGAACCACTCCCATTATTCCAAGAATGGATCAATCCATTCATGTGGGTACAGTCTTCACAATCCAGTCACCTCTACAAGGCCCCACCTTTCAACTACCACAATAGGATTTATCACCCCCTTAACACTGTCACTGTTGGGACCAAGCCTCAATAAGTTTGAAGGGATGTCCAATCCACAGGAGGAAGTTTACTTCTTTATTTGGAGAGTCTACAACCAGAAACTCAAAATAAGTGTTTGCAAACAACTGAGTGAGTGCTTACCTAGGTCACTGTGGAGGAATTTTCTGAAAAAAAAAAAAAAAAAAAGTATCTGTGGAGATCCTAAACGTTTCTATTTTGAAGGTTTTTTTAAAAAAATATTATCCATTGCTCTTGATGTTTGAATTTTTTGTTTTGCTATGCTGTGGCTGTGGACATTAAACATAACAGTAGTTTGTAATTTTAGATTTGTAAGCTCACCCTCAGAGGCAACAATCCTCATGGAAATTCTGCATACCCTGAGTTATAGAGGCATACATTGGGAGGAGGAGGTTGTTTTGTGTTTAACTCTCCTGGGGCATGAATGTTGCAATATTTTCCGTGCTTGCTGGTTCATATTTGTGGGTAGTGAAATTGAGCAATGGAGGTTCTGCCCTAATACCTGGGGCCGGGGGTTTCTGTATCTCTGGGTGATCCTTTTTTGTCCACATGGCTGAGATAGTTCCCTCATTGCATTTCTGAGTCCAGTTGTCATAGCTTTAATTAACTGCATTCAAGACTACCAGACTTGGGCAAAACAGCTCTGTTCCAGCTTTTTAAAATGTAAAGATCCATGCCCTCAATGTTTTTAAAGTACGATTATTAAAATCACGCCCCTTAGATATAAATAATTCAGCTTTATCTCCTGGTTGTTTCTTCATTTTTGTACTGATAGATGTAAAGTCTTTCTGGCTATCAATCTCATTGTGTCTTAAAGTTTTGTGCTGTTTTCTTTAGCTTTTATATATGTGTGAAAGAGGGGAAGTTTTACTACCAGTTCAGTCTGTCAGATTGCCCAGAAGTAAATGTGAGTTTTAATTTATAAAATGTGGCAATTTATAAATCAACAAATAAAAAGATAACTTGGAGCCTGAAGGCCAGATTTAGGCATTTAGAGTTAAACTCATATTCTATGCTTTGAAGTGATAAAAAAATATTCTCTGCTATCATGATACTCTTCCCCACTGAAGAATTTCTATTTTGTGCTATATGTTGTATTTGCTTTTTGGCTAAACAAGAATGCTACTTATTTGCATGCCCCAAGTGTTTAAAGTGTTAGTTTTGGTATAAAATGGCCTGCTCTTTATTCTCAAAGTAGGAAAGTTTCTTAGTATTAACTTCTAGACATTATTTTTATTTTTATTTGGCTACAAGTCAGAAGATAGTGCCCAAACACATACCAGTAGGTAAGCAACTTAGGAAATGTTTCTTTCTTTTTGTTTTTTTGTCTTTTTTCGTGTCCGGCAACGGATCACAACCCTCAGTGTTGCGCCCATACCGGACCGGGACCGGCAACGGGATCGCAACCCTCGGTGTTGCGTCCGCACCTCGCTCAGCCAGTGAGCAGGAACCAGTCTGTATGTGGGATCCGAACCCTCGGCGGGAGCGCCGCCGCGCTCCCAAGCGGCGCACTGTAGCAGTGCGCCACCAGGCCAGCCCAGGAAATGTTTCTTTTTTTTTTTTTGTCTTTTTTTGTCTTTTTCCGTGTCCGGCAACGGATCGCAACCCTCAGTGTTGCCCCCATACCGGACCGGGACCGGCAACGGGATCGCAACCCTCGGTGTTGCGCCCGCACCTCGCTCAGCCAGTGAGCAGGACCCAGCCTGTATGTGGGATCCGAACCCTTGGCGGGAGTGCCGC
>NW_007732145.1:104481-108238 GCF_000696425.1 Galeopterus variegatus
TAAATAAATATGTTGAACACTAACAGTGAAAAAGTTAATAATTAAAAAATAGTTGCTCGATTTTTTTTGAGGAGCCACAATTGATAAGGTACTGAACCAAAAACAACTTGTTAATATTTCCCATTTTAGGAGCAAGTATTAATTAATTTAATCTTTAAAATTTTTTTTACTTTGTCAAAGATCAGTTGGCTGAAAATATGTGGGCTGTTTTCTGGGTTCTCAGTTCTGTTCCATTGGTCGGAGTGTCTGTTTTTATGCTAGTACCATGCTGTTTTGGTTACTACAGCTTTGTAGTATAGTTTGAAGTCAGGGAGTGTTATGCCTCTACCTTTTATTTATTTATTTTTTGTGCTCAGAGTTGCTTTGGCTATTTGGGGTCTTTTGTTGTTCCATGTGAGTGTTAGAATTGTTTTTTCTGTGAAGAATGTCATTGGTATTTTGATGGAGATTGCATTGAATCTGTGGATTGCTTTGGGTAGTATAGACATTTTTACAATGTTAAACCTTCCAATTCAAGAGCATAGAATATCTTTCCACCATTTTGTGTCTTCTTTAATTTCTTTCAGTATTGGTTTGTAGTTCTCATTGTAGAGATTTTTTTTTACCTCTTTTGTTAAATTGATTACTAGGTTTTTTATTTTATTTTTTTTTGTGATTGTTGTAGATGAGCTTACTTTCTTGATTTCTCTTTCTGTTAGCTCATTATTATAGTAGTAGTTTTGAACTACTAAGTTTGAAGATATAAAATATCAGAGCTAGGAAAGGATGGGAAGGGTAAAAGTATGCCACTGTTATCCCTAAATTCTCACTAATCTTACTATCTGTATTATCTTCTCTGTGAATTAATTTTGACTAATTCTTCTTCAATATATTCTTTTTTTCTCCCATTCTTTTTGTTGGTGGGTTGGAAATAGGGAATCTGTGAATATAAAAATGAAAATAGGCTGAGGAATTTTATTTTGACTTTTGTTAATTATTACTATAAAGATAGAAATTTGGAAGATATTTTTCACAACTTTGAAGGGAAGGGGGAAGAAATTGCCATTAAAAATAAAACATAATTTTGACAAATTTTATTATATCAGTCTGAAAGTGTTGTTTTCTTATTTATTTAGATCCAAATCACAGGGAAGTACCCAAACACATAACAGTAGGTAAGTACATTAGAAGGTGTATTAGTCTGTGTCTGTTGCTTATTACCAAATACCTGAAACTGGGTAATATATAAGAAAAAGAGGTTTATTTTTTACAGTTTTGGAGGCTGGGAAGTCCAAGGTCCAGGAGCACATCTGGTGAGGGCCTCCTTCTACAGCAGCTCAGGGTATCACATGAGGAGAATGTGCTGAGCAAGAGTGCTAAGCTTCTCACTCACTCTCCTTTTAAAGCCATCAAACCATGCTCATTACTCCATGAATGGATCAATCCATTCACAAGGGCACAGTCCTCACAATCTAATCACTGCTTAAGGGCCCCACCTTTCAAATCCTATAATTGGACATTCCACCCTCCTAACACTGTTTCAGTGGGGGTCAAGTTTCCAGTATATGAAATTTTGGGGGATACATTTAACCACAGCAGGAGGTGTTCCTTAAAATAAATACATGTTTGAAATTAAAATGAAATTCTTATCTATAATTCATTTCTAAGTATTGATTGTTAAAGAAATTGATGAATTATGGCACCATTAAATAACCTATTGATCTTTATTAATCTTGCTATTAGTGAGTATTTAAATAATTTAGTATGTTTTTTCTTCAGTTTAGTATATTTCTTTCAAGTCTGTTGGAAACTTGCTTTTGTTGATATAATGGAATTAAAGAGTTGACCCTAATAAGACATAAGATCTGTAAATTAGTTTATACAAGAAACTCATTCTGTACCATTTTGTCCATGAGGCACTGTAGGTACAGTGTTTAAAGACTGAGTTTTCAAGGGCCATAAAAAGTGTTAACATGAAAAACCAAAAATGATTTGCTCCAAGGTATGGAAAAAAATTAATGTGTATTTCAATTTTAAAAAAAAAAAAAAAAAGATATTAACTTAGTTGTTTTATTCATAAAAATTTGACTATATGTGAAAAATGTTAAATTTTCTCATTTGCAAGTACTTCTGATTAAATATCATGGTTCCCCAGAATTCATAGAAAATCGTAAATAAATTATCCAAGGCCAAATAATTTCACAAACAAAATTATAAAAATTCTTTCAAGCATTCTTTTTTCTGCCATATGAATTTTTCGCTTGGCAGTGCCACAACTGTTTGGATGTTTTGCAGTGGCAAGGAATTCGCTATTAGTACTTTGAGCATGTGTGTTTTTGTTCTCTTCCACAGTAACTAGTAATTCCTTCAGAAGGCGATGGACGGTATCATTGGTGGCACTGAGAAGTGAAGATCTCGCCTTTCCTCCCTGGGCACAGCTTAACAAAGCAATAAACCGAGTGTGGACCAGTTTGCATGTCAGCTTGTCTGTTTCTTTCTTTCTCTTACTCTACCTCAGAATTCAGCCCCTGGGGCTGTAGTTCTGCTCCTTCAGAGCCCTTAACTGAAAGTTGTCAGAACCAGCCATGGACAACGGACCACGATCCTCCTCCTGCTCTTTCCCACTGGACACAGCTAGCTGCGTGCAAGTCCAGGAAACCCCCCACCAGCCTCCCTGTGACCCCCACTGGGCTTCTGAGTAGAGGTTGTGTTCCTTCCGGGGCTGTACTTTTCGGTCCAGGCCTCTCACTCTCCTGGAACCTCTCCTGTGCCCCTTTCTGAAGACAGAGGCAGCTTCTGAAGGACCCAGAGAGCATGGGCTTGGGTCTCAGGGGCAAAGATGAACCCTTGGTCAGACTTTAGTATGAGGATTGATAAAATGAATTAGAATAAGTTTCTCTCATTTTTCATTTTCTGAATGAATTTGTGTAAAACTGTTTAATTCTTCAATTAAATGCTTGGTAAAATACACCAGTGAAGCTCTCTGGGACTGGAGACTCTCTGGTGAGAAGAGTTTTAATTTCAGATTCAGTCTGTTTAGCAGACACAGGACCATTCAAATATCCCATTCTTGGATTTTTTTTTTTGTCAGGTATTATATTTTTAAGGAAGTTTACCCATTTCATTTCATGGTCAACCTTTTAGCATAAAGTTGTTCATAACATCCTTTTTAATGTCTACAGGATCTATAGTTCACCCCCTCTTTCTTTCCTGATAAAGTGATACTTTTTTTCCTCTCTAATCAGTCTTGCTAGAGTTTATCCATTTAATTAATTTACTAATCTCTCCAGACCACCTCTTGGCTTTGTTGTTTTTCTCTATTGTATCCTGTTTTCTATTTTCTAGTTCATTGATTTCAACGTTATTAATTCTTTCTGGGTTTTTCTTTTTCTTTTTTTTTTTGTGTGTGGCCTGTACAGGGATCAACCCTGGAACATGGTGTTATCAGCACTGTGCTCTAACCAACTGAGCTAACCGACTGGCCTTCCCAGCTTCTTAAACTAAAGTTTAGGTTAATTCTAAACCTTCTTTTGTAATGCATTTAAAACATATAAATTTGCTCTCTGTAACTCTTTAGCTGCATTCCACATAAATTAAAATGCTGTATTCTTATTATTGTTCAAGTAAAAATATTTTATAATTTTTATTTTGATTTCTACTCTGAATTATAGTTTACTTCAAAGCTAGTTTAATTTCCAAATTTTGGGATATTTTCAGCTTATTCTTTTCTATTGATTTCTCAGTCATAGTCAGGGAAAATAATCATATGATTTCAATA
>NW_007732145.1:109449-112031 GCF_000696425.1 Galeopterus variegatus
GAGAGAAGATGGGAGAAATAAATCTCAAATTCACCTTCCCCATAGCAGGAAAGGAGGAATATTTATGGGAAAGTGGTCAGGGGTGGTGTGTGGTGTGGGAGATTGTGATTGATTAAAGGGTTTGAGGAAGTTCTTTAGTGATCTGTGCAGGTGCAAGCCATTTGCATGTCTCTGCATGCATTGCATGTTCAAAAATGCTGCCCTTACTAAGTTGCCAGGTGTTTCCATATGCAGACTACCTTACTCCTCTCTGGCTTTCTCTAAAACCATTCTGCATTTTTCACAAGTGAGGAGGGAATTCAACAAATTTTGAACATCCACCAAAGTTAGATTGTGTATAGTAATAATTGAGGGAAAGACATTTTTCATTTTTCTAGGGTCATAGCTATACTTGGGCATGTTGTTTCTCCAATTACATGCATCTGAAGTTGAAAAAGGGGGACGGACCCAAATCAATAGATATCCTTGATCATCTGTTCGTCTGCTGGGCACTTGTCTCAAGGCTCATTACCCTGCCTGGATTTGGGTGACTTCCTGGCCAATTTGAGTATGCTGTTGGGCGTGTGAGGTGGACATTATTCCTGCTCCATCCAATTCTGACAAGATCTGGAGGCCTGAAGTGGCTGACTGCAGCCCCACCATGGAGCCACAGTGGCTTCTCCATAAAAGGGAGGAGTGGGGGTGGGGAAAAGTGTATTCAGTTGGGCTAGTAATGAGTCATCTCTCCTTCTTGTGATTCAGGCAGGACTGGTTTCCTAGGCTGCCCTTACTGCTGAACCGTGATTATACACATTTTTTGCTCAAGCTTATTTTGATACAATGACATAAAGGCTTGCACGTAAAGAATTTCATCCCACTTTAGTTCCCCTTTCCAAAACAAATCCAATTGCAGAATAGTATTATAATTAAAAAACATTTTATGGCCATTTCTTCTTTGACCCTAGGGAGTACTGGGGTCAGGCAGTATTACAAAGAAAAAACAAAACAAAACAAAGCAAAAAACCCCATACCATTTCCTTTTACCTTCACAGGCTCATAGCTAAAAGTTGCCCAATTTTGGACTATGCAACCTAAGGGGCTGCATGAGTGAACTGAACTGTATTTCCCGTTTTACCCCAGGGGTTTTAAATGTACAACCAGTTTATTCAAAAGATGTTAGACACTTTACTTACAACAATAACAAGTTAAACACAATTCAAGATTTTTAAAAAAACACTAACTAGACATTCAGGTGACAGAACTCACTACCATGTTCCAGACCTTGAATCTGATCCCCTCAGTTAGGGTGCTATGACAAAGCTAAAACTTACCCTTGCCTGCACCAGACAGCTTTTATTCACACAAGGTGGGAAGGATTGACCTCTGGTCAGTAGTCAGGTGAGTGGTTGCTCAGTCCCATGGAAGTGAAATGTACAGCTGCCCTGACTGAGTTAGGCCTCCCTGGCTGTCACCAGCAACTTCTTCAGGGTTTTCTGGGAAGGTAATGGACATAAACATAGACCTCACAAACAGGACAAACACCAAAAAATATACACAGATCCAAACCAGTAACCAAGGCTCCTTTTCGAGAGTCACAAAGATCTCCCTTCAGAGGCTGAAACCAAAGGGAAAGAAAAATAAGAGTCTTGTCACTTGTGTGAAGTGACTCATTGAGAGATGTCTTAAAAACCAAAAACCATTTTCTCCACTGCAGAGTTGAAACTGTGCACTGAAGTTTGCTGGCATCTAAGAGAAATCCCAGAAACTAGTCTCTGGAGAAAATTGTCCAGGCAGCTGCTCAGACATATCTAAGGGCTACAAATCCCAGCAAAGGGACAGCAAACCATAGGCAAGAGTCTAGGAAGGACTGCTGTCCTGTCTGGGGTGCCAATTTGTGACTGAATTGCATCCCTTGCCTGATGAACAGCAAGCCAAACACTGACACTGGTCTTTGCAGCACAGAAAAAGGTTTATTCACAGGTGGCCAAGAGAAGATGAGAGAAATAAATTTCAAATCTGCCTTCTCCACAGCATGAAAGAAAGAATATTTATGAGAAGGTGGTTAGTGGTGGTGTGAGGTGTGGGGATCATGATTGGTTAAAGGGTTTGAGAAAATTCTTCACTGATCTGCACTGGTGCAAGTCATGTGCCTGCCTCTGCATGGGTTGCATGTTCAAAAGTGGTGCTGGTAGCATGATCTGGAGGTGGAGTTTGTGCCCTCTGATATCAAAAGGTCATCCATTGGACATTTGCACTGGCTCAGTAGAGAGGTCTGTGGGCTCAACCAGTTTAACCCAAATTTGTGCTGGGCCAAGCTAGTTCCAACAGTCCTGCAAAACACAGTAGGCAAATAACGCGTGGCTTCTGCACCAGAGGTGTTATCATAAAAGACAGAAAGGAAGAAACACAGCAAGAGGTTTGTTATGGAAATTTACTGAAAGAGTGAGCAATTTAAATGGAATAAATTTTAACTGAAAAGTCACCAGTTTCACTATGTGCACTAAAAATTGTTCATTTGCATTTTGCTGCTGTTGAATATATAAATGTCAACTAATCATTTCTTAATAAGCGTTTTAGACATCTTTCTAATGATTTTTTTTTTT
>NW_007732145.1:112702-122567 GCF_000696425.1 Galeopterus variegatus
TTTTTTTTTTTGCCTTGCTCTATCAATCCTTGAGAGATGTGTTATATTTCATTGCATGTGTCTTTAGGACTATTATGTTTTCCTGATGACTTGATCCTTTATAATGATGCAATTCTCTTGAATTCTGCTTTTTATGATATTAAGATTGCCATGCAGCTCCTTTTACAGTTAGTCTTTACATGGGATATCTTTTTTCATCTTTTGGATGGGCTGGGCTCCTACACCCTGGACAAGGACAGCCTCTACATCAGTGGTTATACCTATGAAGCCACTGCCCCAACTACCACCACCTGGGAGGTCAGCAAGGAGCCCTTCACGTTCAACTTCACCATCAACAACCTGCGCTATTCGTAGACATGGGCCACCCTGGCTCCCTAAAGTTCAACATCAGGACAGGGTCATACAGCACCTGCTCAGTCTGGACCCCTGATGCATGGGCTGCAGGGTCACTACACTAAGGTCTGTGAAGAATGGCGCCCAGACATAGGTGGACATCCTCTGCTTCTACCGGCAGCCCCCCAGTGGCCCAGGTCTGCCTGCCAAGCAGGTGTTCCATGAGCTGAGCTGGCAGACCTGTGGCATCACCCAGCTGGGCCCCTGCTCTCTGGACAAAGACAGCCTCTACCTCAATGGTTATAATGAACGTGGACCAGATGAGCCTCCTACAGCTCCTGAGCTGGCACCACATTCCTGCCTTCTTCATCAGCACCTGTACAGCCAGAAGCCACCTCAGCCATGGGGCACATCCTAAAGACCCTCACACTCAACTTCACCATCTCCAACCTCCAGTATTCACCAGACATGGGCAATGACTCAGACATGTTCAACTCCACCAAGAGGATCCTGCAGCAGCTGCTTGGACCCCTGTTCCAGAAGAGCAGCCTGGGCCTCTTCTACTTGGGTTGCAGACTGATCTCCCTCAGGCCTGAGAAGGACGAGACAGCCACCAGCATGGATGTAGTCTGCACTTCCCACCCTGACCCCATGGGCCCCAGGTTGGACAGAGAGCGACTGTACTGGGAGCTGAGCCAGCTGACCCATGGCATCACCCCACTGGGTTTATATGCCTTGGACAGAGACAGTCTCTTTGTCAATGGCTATGCACCCCAGAATTTATTGATCGAGGGTGAGTACCAATTAAATTTCTGTGTCATCAACTGGAACCTCAGCAACCCAGACCCCACATCCTTGGAGCACACTGCCCTGCTGAGGGATATCCAGGACAAGGTCACCACACCCTACACAGGCAGCCAGCTACGAGACATATTCTGCTCCTGCCTGGTCACCAATGTGACACTGGGCTCCACGTTGGTCACTGTCAAGGCATTGCTCTCCTCCAATCTGGATCCTACCCTGGTGAAGCAAATCTTTCCAGATATGACCCTGAATACCTCTTCCCACTGGCTGGGCACCTCCTGTCAGTTAACAGGTCTGCATGTGACAGAAGTAGAGACAATGGTTCATCCACCAACAGAACAACCAGCAACCACTCCCAGCTCCCAGCACTTCCAGCTGAATTTCACTGTCACTAAACTACTATATTCCCAGGACTTAGCCCAACCAGGCACTGCCAAACACCAGAGGAACAAGAGAAGTATTGAGGACACACTCAACCAGCTCTTCTGGAACAGTGGCATTAAGTTATTTTTCTGACTGCCAAGTTTTAACATTCAGGTCTGTCCTCCACAGCAACCACACCAGGGTAGACTCCCTGTGTAACTTCTCATCATTGACTTGGAGACTGGACAGAATCTCCATCTATGAGGAATTACTGCAGATGACCCAGAATGGTGCCCAGCTGCAGAACTTCACCCTGGACAGGAACAGTGTCCTTGTGGATGGATATTCTCCTAACAGAAATGATGCCTTAACTAGGAATTCTGAACTTCCCTTCTGGGGCATCATTCTCATCTGCTTGGTGGGACTCCTGGGACTCATCACATGCCTGATCCGCTATTTCCTGGTGACCGTGTGCCTGCAGAGGAAAGAGGGAAACTATGAGGTCCAGAGACGCCAGCTGGACTATTACCTGCCACACCTAGACCTGAGGAAGCTGCAGTGATTGCATCTGCCCAAGGCCCCTTCTTCCCCAGCCAGGGTCCAAAGAAGCTTGGCTGGGGCAGAAATAAAACACATTGGTTGGACACAGTCAAAACAACAACAACAACAACAAACCTTTCACTCCCACTACTGGGTATATACTCAAAGGAATGTAAATCAGTATATCAAGGAGATATTTGCACACCCATGTTTACTAAAGCAATATTCACAATAGCCAAGATATGGAATCAACCCAAGTGTCCATGGACAGATGAATGGATAAAGAAAATGTGGTATACAGACACAATGGAATATTATTCAGCCATAAAAACAATGAAATCCTATCATTCATGGCAAGAGATGAGTTTGGAAGACATTAAGTGAAGTAACCCAAGAATAGAAAGAGAAATACTGCATGTTCTCAGTCATAAATGGAAGCTAAGGAAGGTAATCACACAGAAGTAAAGAGTAGAGAGGCAGTTAACAGAGGCTGGAAAGTGTAGGGGGTAAAGGGGCTAGTGAGATGTTGGTTAATTGATACAAAAGTACAACTCGATAGGAGGAAAAATGTCTAGTGCTCTACAGCACTGTAGGGTGACTATAGTTTACAACTTATTGTATACTTTCATTTAGCTAGAAGAGGGGATTTTGAATGTTTCCAAAACAAAGAAATGATAAGCATTTGAAGTGACTGAAAAAAGTCAGTTGTTGCCAGGGTTTCAGGGATGAGGGAGTGAGGGAGAAATGAACAGGCAGAGCACAGAGGATTTTTAGGACAACAAACCTATTCTGTATGATAGTGTAATGGTGAATACATGACATGCATTTAGTAAAACCCAAAGAACTGTATAATACAAAGAGGGAAGTCTAATGTAAAATTAATAATAATAAATCAATATTAATTCATGTATTAGTCTGTTTCTGTTGCTTATAACAAAATACTTGAAACTGGGTGATTTATAAGAAAATGAAATTTATTGCTTACAGATTCAGAGGCTGGGAGGTCCAAAGTCCAGGGAACACATCTGGTGAGGGTCCTCTTTGGTGGTGGCTTTACAGCAACTCAGGGGTCTCACAAGGCAGGAAATGGTAAAGGAGAGAGAGAGAGAGGGAGAGACACACACACAGAGAGAGAGAGAGAGAGAGAGAGAGAGAGAGAGAGATATCCTCACGTGCTCTCCTTGTAAGCCCTCAGAGCCAAGCCCACAACCACCACCTAAATCACCTCTTCAAGGCCCCGCCTTTCAATGACCATAACAGGATTTCCCATTCTCAACAATTACAGTGAGAATTAAGCTTCTAATATATGGACTTTTGGGGACACATCTCAATCAATCTGTAGCAATTCATAATTGTGACAAATGGATCACACTAATGTAACATGTCAATAACAGGAAAAACCATGCATGTGTTAGGAGTGTATGGTAATTACCTGTACTTTCTGCTCATTTTCTTTGTAAAACTAAAACTGTTATAAAGATAAATTTTAAAAACTTAAAAAAAGTTTTATATTGATTGCATGTTGAAATGACAGTATTTTGGATATATTGGTTTAAATAAAATACACTATTAATTTCATCTCTTTTTTTAACCTTATAAATGTGACTATTAAGAAACTTAAAGTTGCAGCTTTGGCTCCTATTATGTGTCCATTAGACAGCATTAATTTAGATCCGAAATGATTGACAATAATTTTATTCAATTACAACTTTTTCTTTCTCATTCATGATACAAAGAAATGAGTTTCCTCTATTCATTCAGGGAAATATTACATGTTAAATAGATGTTTAAAATTCTAAGGATAAACAGCAGTAAGTAATGACTGAATTATATGTCATTGTTTCCTTGTCCCTTAAGTTTTTTGAATAAAATATCTTATAGGAATGAAATGGCCAAACTTTGGATGCTCTTCTAGGGGCAATATATTAAGTACACCTTTCCCAAATGAGGTAAGCATTATTGTATGGTAATTTGCCGCTAGATTATTTTCTTGCTAGTGTGAAGTATCACAGCTTTCCTGAGCATATTCTACCCCTCAGTTCTTCCTTATCTATTAGGAACAAATGTATATTATACTCTTTTAGGCAGAGAAGAGCGTTAAATCTGGTCATTAATCAAACCTAAATAAGTGTGAGCTGGTATTGTCTGGCTTGACATTCCAGGGCAAGTAGAATAATGATGATAATACCAGGCCGACAGACTCAGAGACTGTTACACCAGCAGCTTAGAGACTCCCATATGCCACGTTTGAACTGGTTACTGGATAATATATTTCTTTGTTGATGGGTTTATTTAATTTCCAAATCTATGACTTATCCACCTTATATTAACTCTCTATACAATATTTAGATAAAATTTTCTGTTTAAGTATGACCCATAATAAAATAACTATACGTCAATGTAGGTTCCAATTCACCTCAAGCAAGCAGATCTAAGAATGATACTCCTGCCTCTCCTTAATCTTAGAATATGTATTTTGTCTGAGGTTTTGAGAATGGAAAAGTCTGTGACATAATTCCACTCTTACTGCAGCTTAAATGTGATAGGCAACGTAGAAGATCATTTCAGATTTAAATTATGAGTCAACTAATTTTTTTGGTTGTTTACTTTTTATTGTTAAATATATACACATTTATACAAAAATATATTTAATTGTATATTTATATATATATTTATGTATATTTACCTAATCAGTTTAGGAATAGTAGTAAAACAAACAAATGTGTACCTACCCATCAAATAAGAAATGGGACATTATTAGGCTCATGGGATCACATGCTCTTCTGCTTAGACACGAACTTAATCCTATTCTCCCCCACTCAAATTAATAAATATTCTGAATTTGTATTATTCCTTTGCTTTTCTTTGTTGCATTGTTTAGTTCTGCCTAGCTGTACTCTACGTGACACATTCTATTTTTTCCCTTCATCTGAGAGTGTCTATTTCTCCTTCACTCCTGAAGTATAATTTTGGATACAGAATTCAGATAGCTAGTTCCTTTGTTTTGGCACTTGGAAAATGTCTTGCCACTTCCTTCTGGGTCCCTGGTTTCTGATTTTAAAAACCCAGTGTTAATTTGAATTATTTTTTCCTTCTGGGTAATGTATCATCTCTTGTACTACTTTCAAGGTATTTTCTTTGTCTCAGTTTTCTGTGAAGTGTGACGCTATGTCTTGGTAGATTTCTTTGGGTTTATCCTGTTTAGCTTTTGCTCAGCTTCCTTTTTTGTTGTTGTTGTTAGTTTATTGTTTCTCAGCTCCACATATACTCTTCACTGTATGCTCAGTGATAAACAAGATCATTCCTTTAAGCATTTCTCCTTTAATCTGAGCACCATGTTACACTTTTGCAGTAGACAATGCTGGAGGCATATAGCAGAAAGAAGAGGTTTTTATAATTTACTGTTTGGGCTCAGAGTCAGCAGTGTACGTGTGAGAAGAGCCAGTAGAGTCTGCCCCAAACATGGGCCCAGAACACGGATCCTTTGCGACTTTGTAGCCTGGGTCTGGCATTAACCTTTCCTCAGCTGCCTGTCCAGACTTCATCCATTTATTAATAAGAAAGGTGACTTTTGCTGAATTGGATAATAGTTTTTAAATGCCGGAAGAATATTTTCTTCATCTTTTGTGTGTGCTACTACAATGTAACAGCTACAGACCTGACACACTTTTAAGCTTAATCTTTACTGTTAACATAACCTCCATCACTTCCTTCAATCTAGACAGTCAACAAAACAATAAATCAAGCGTCGTGTGTGGTATTTGCCAAGTTCCATGATGTAAAGGCTGCCAGCAGGGTCAATTTTAAGCTACCAAAATGATATCACTGAATATAAAAATGGGAAAGATGTGCAGGAGCACACCATCATATAGTATTTCCACACAAATATAATAGGCACAAGTAATCCCAATGGCATACTAACAGCAAAATGAAGTAAAATAATTTGCCAGGCTGGATCACAGACCCCTCTACCCTGTCCTGTGCAGGTCCTGAGTCAGGTAAGTGAAAGACTAACCAAGCAGCCATTGGCAAAGTGGACGTGCTTTATTCTTCAGATGTGAGCTCCGCTGACCAGTGGTTCAGAGCCGCTGCCTTCCATACTGAAGAGTACACACGACAGCAGCAGCGCACCAAGGGGTACGAGGGCACACACGCGAACCCACTCTAATCCTGTGTGACTTGCTTACAAAGGATGTGCTGAATCGTCCCCAGGCAGATATGAAGAGAGAGGGCCTGACGAAACTAACTCCACTTTCACCACATGAGGAAATTGAGTTTTTAATATATATTACCTTTGCTTTAAATTTATTTGAACAAAATTTTACTTAATTTACTTTTAATAATTAACAACTGGTTCTCAAAATTCCTGAAATTTTGGGCTGGCCTCTTAGGTCAGTTGGTTAGAATATGTTGCTGATAACGCCAATGTCCAGAGTTTGATCCCTGTAATGGCTAGCTGCCAAAAAAAATTCCTTAAATTTTACCAATTGCTTCTTTTAGCTCCTGTGAACCAGCTCCAGCACACTCCTGGATCAGACCCTCACTGATATTGCATGCACAAGTATCTAACTTGTCACCCAGCCCTTCCACCCATTCACTTATCCTCCACATTTAAAACATAGGTAACAACCCCCATCCATAATTCCAAGTAAAACCAAGTTTTGGAAATGGCCACTGTGGTGCAAATTCATTTTGTGGTAAAATTAGATAAGAACCAACATGAGGCGATTTATATATTTATTTATCCTATTTTGAATATCATTTTTACCTGCAAAAATATTAATGTGGTTAATCATGAGGAGCTTTCCCAAAAATTAGATAAGAACCAACATGAGGCGATTTATATATTTATTTATCCTATTTTGAATATCATATTTACCTGCAAAAATATTAATGTGGTTAATCATGAGGAGCTTTCCCAAACCCCTACTTGGGGCTTTAAATGAGTGCATATGAATTGTTTTACCTTTCTAAAATTCTATATTCTGATTCATATCTGGTACCAAGGGTTATAGATAAAAGACTGTGGACCTACAGTGATATTCATAAAATGTAAATAGTCACCTTTCTCAGCCCTTCAATCATACAGCTTCTTGAATCTGAAGATTTGTCTTTTTACCAAATTTTAGAAGTTTCCAGCCATTATTTATTCAAATATTTTTTCAGTCCCACCTTCTTTCTCATCTTCTTCTTTGACTCCAATAGCACAAATGTTAGAACTTTTGTTATAGTCCCACAAGTCCCTGGGGCTCTGTTTATTTTTATTTCTTTCAGTGTGCTTTAATCTGTGTTGTTCGAAGTGGGTAACTTCTACACTTCTATCTTGAGTTCACTGATTCTTTTCTCTGTTCTCTCCATTCTGCTGTGGGACTCACATTCAGTTTTTTATTTTTGAGAAACAGTTCTAAAATTTTCATTGGGTTCTTCTAATTCTTTGCTGAGACTTTCTATTCCTACATTGGTTTTGAGTGAGTTCATAATTTCCCACTGAAGCATTTTTATGATAGCTTCTTTAAAATCTGTCAGATAATTCCAACATCTGCATCATCTCAGTGTTGATGTCTGTTGTCATTTCTCATTCAAGGTGAGATCTTTTCCTGTCCTTGGTTTAACGCTTTGGTTATTATATTACGAGACCTTGGGTTTTCTGTTTTAGTGGGCCTTTCTAAGCTCTGAACTGGTGGAGGAAAAGGAGTGTCACCTTATTAGTTTCAGTTGAGAGTGAAAGTCCAAGTTCCCTATAAATTTGCCTTGGCATCTTGTGGGGAGGGGTGAGAGTGCCTGGTTATTGCTATGTAGAGATAAAATTTCAGATTTCCCACTAGGTCTCAGCTGATACCACCCTGGCTTGTGGGGCGGGGGCAGGGGAAGAGAGGGACCCCTCATTATTCCTCCCCATGTGGCCTGTGCAATCACCATGGTGAGGTAAGGCCTTATTATTGTTCGTGGTGAATACTCCAACTTGCAGCTGTGCCTCCACTGGCTTTTCCGGTGGGTATGAAAATCCCAACTCCTCCCTTGGTCTTCTCTGATACAACCCTAGTGAGTAGGACAGAAGGGTGCCTTGTTACACGGGTGGAAGTGTACACATCCTACTCTGTCTTTGCTGATGGAGGTGAGATGGGGTTGTGGTTTTGTGGGTTTTGGCTGAAGAAGGGAGGTTGTTGTCAAATATCTATATCTTGCTAGATTGCTCCCTTTTAGTCCTTGATTAGAGAAAGGATTTTTGAGGTTTTTTATTGCTTCTGTTGGAGTCTGAGTTGTCAGTTTCTTCAGGGATATATGAGTCAAAAAGAAAACTCTAGGAAATCACTTGCTGCTATGGTTTAAATGTCCTTCCAAGTTCATGCTGGAACTTAATCACTATTATATTATTGGAAAGGTTGGGCCTTTAAGAGGTGTTTAGATTTTAAGGACTATGCTCTCATGAGAGGATTCATCCATTCACAAATTAATGGGTTATTGGTTTAACAGGTTATCAGGGAGTAGACTGAGGGATTTATAAGGAGAGGAAGAAAGCATGGGGAAACAGTCTTCTCCCCTTCCTCACCACGTGATACCCTGCACAACCTTGAAACTCTACAGAGAGTTCCCACCAAGACTCTTTATCAGATGTGTCCCTTGGGTCTTGGGCTTCCCAGCCTCCAAAATTATGTTTCTGTATGCTATCCAGTTTCAGGTATTCCATTAGAAGCAACAGAAAATGGACTAATATACTTGCTATAGTTTGAATGTGTCCCCTTGAAATTCATGTGTTGGAAATTTTGTCACAAGTGCAGCAATTTTGAGATGTGGGACCTTGGGGAGGTGTTTGGGTCCTTTGGAGATGATTGGCAGAGCCCTCATGAATGGATTCATGTGTTATCAAGGGAGTGGGTTAGTTATCATGAAAGTGGGTTTAAGAGCCAGTTTAGTTTAGCAGACTCTCATGAGCCCCTTTCCATATGATGCCCTGCATCACCTCAAGACTCTGCAGAGAGTCCCTAGTAATGTTACCAAAGGAGTGAGTTAATTATCGTAACAGTGGGTCTCTTATAAAAGCCAGTTTGGCAGTCACTCATGAGCCCCCTTTTACATGAAGTCTTACACTGCTTCCAGACTCTGCAGAGAGTCCGCAGCAGTAAGCAGGCCCCCACTAGATATGACCTCTCAGCCTTGGTCTTCCCTGCCTCCAGAACTGTAAGAAATAATTCTTAAAAAATAAGTTACCCAGTTTCAGGTATTCAGTTACAGCAACAGAAAACAGACTAAGAACTCACTGCTATGCTGTTCCTTCAGTCCACAGATACCCAGTCAGTCTGCCTTTTCTTTCCATCTTTCAAAACTTTCTTATGTTCGTTTTATATATAATGTTAAGAGTTTTTAACTGTACTTAGTGGTAAAAATAGCGTGAAATATATCTATTCAATCTAGGTCCAAAACTGAAGACCTAACTCATTTAAAAAAACATTTAAGATATAATTTTAGATTATTTGGTACCAATAAAATGTATTGTTTATAAATGTAAAATTTAATTTATTTTAAAGGATTTATAAAAACACATAACTTGATGTGCTAGGCTGCTTCTAAAATGGGTTCACGCTTGTAGTTATAGATAAAATGGAGCAAACACATTTCATTTTGTACTTTCTGCTAGTAATTTATTTTAAAGGATTTATAAAAACACATAACTTGATGTGCTAGGCTGCTTCTAAAATGGATTCACGCTTGTAGTTATAGATAAAATGGAGCAAACACATTTCATTTTGTACTTTCTGCTAGTCACACACACACACAAAAAACCTCTGGGAAAATGCATAAGTCAACTACCAGAAGACTCTGAAAG